>NW_015641037.1:0-2614 GCF_001515625.1 Sinocyclocheilus rhinocerous | reverse complement strand
GATGTGTGACGTATAGTGGTGTCCCAATTCTTAGGGGAATATTTTCACCCCTACCCCCTGACACTCTATTTCAAGGGACAAGGGGAAGGGGTAGGGGAAGGGGAAGGGGTATAAAATAGAATTGGGATTGGGCCTTAATCTCACATTTTAGTTATTCTGTTATAAACACAATTTTGTGCCATAACTGCTCTTTCTTTCTCTGTCAAACCGTACCGTATCAAACCATGATGGCAGCCATTCATAAACTGAATAAACTTATCTGAAAGGGTTTTTCTTCAGAGAACAGAGGCTGATGATGGCTATGATTGGCAGAGAGAGTGAAAAAGACCCCCTTCCCATGTCTTTAATACCGTTTAGCTAATAAAATCAGTACAGGGTTAATTAAATCTGTCCTGGGTTAATGAAATCACTGCTCATGTTCCATTAGTGTTCCAGACTCCACCCACTCAAAGAATTATCTGTGCCCTGATTGGCCATACCCTGTGTTGATGTGTTTCAATGCACCGCCCATGATAGCAGTCCTGGTTTAAAGTCAAATAATTAGCTAATGCTAATGATAATTAAAAAATTCAAAGGATAAAAATACAAAATCTCATTCAATTTAAACGCAGTACATCAAGACAACACAATCACAGTTTGCAGTCAATAATGAGACGAACCAATGAAATATGACAACAATAAAGTCAAACCTGGTGTAGTGCATTAAAACGCAAGCAAGAATGACATTAGAGCGCTACAACTGAGATTAAAAAAACATAATAATAGCAAGTAATACGATAGCTAATCCTAAAATATAGTGTAAACAAAAGCAAAAGTACTTCATTCAGAGAAAACTTACCAAAACGGCTGGAAATCACACATTTAACGCACAACAAAGAACAAGGCAAAACTGAGGGCAAAATGCAAAACCCTAATTGATTAACAACAAAGGGAAGCAAAACATTTTAAAAATAAAAGACTTTACGTTTTTGTGCGAAAGAAAAAAAAACACCTTATTTAAATGTTTGTGTGAACTCTACATTTAACGACACATTATCATCTCTAGTTCTACCTAAAATAAAAAATTAAAATAAAAAATCTGACAAAATGTGCGTCATTTCACCAGAAAGTAACAATTAAAAGTAAGACAAGTTTAAAAGTTTTAAAACTTTTAAGATTTTTTAAATTGTGACATTGTTTTCATTGCAAATAGTACATTTAATTTTTTGCAAAATTCACATTATTTTGTGTTTTTTTAAATTTAATTTATTAAAATAAAATGTAAACAAACAGTAAAACAAATACTAAATGGACGTATATACTGTATAATTTCATATCTTTTTATAGTTTTTGTATGACAATAATGAGAATATATTTTTACATTACTGTAATGAGAATTCAGCCATAATATTGTTAACTAAAACAAAAAATATTTTTGTTAAATGAAATAAAACAAAGGTAGACACCACAAAAATCGACCGATTTACCATTGAATTTTTTTGAACATCTCCGTACATTTACAATACTTCAACACAATTCCTGCGTCTTATTCTCTCATTCACCCACACTTTAATTTTCAAAGCAATTCAGCACTCCAAAATGGCATTGGGATCACAAATTGCGCCCTGCAAAAATCATCCTTTTTGCGTCGTCCTCTGATTTGCATAATTCCTTTAGTACTAAACAATGCATGCGCAAATTAACAACGTTATCAGTTGGTTCTTCGCAAATTCCTCCCCGAATCTTAAAGTTGGAATGTTTGTCTTGAATTATTCCCATCCGCAGACATTTCCCTTGTAAGCCTGATCTTTTAATAACAATAAACATTATTATACATTCATGACTGTCTGTTTTGTTTCCCGCACAGCACCAGAAACAAACGTCTCTCTCTCTCGCCCCCCGCACACACACAGAGTCTGATCTTCATCCGTGGTTAACACACAGCATAATTACACCATTCCGTGCTTAATGAATGGATTAAATGTGAAAGCACTCTTTGGATACACAGGGCTCCTTTTCCGTGCCCTACAGGGTCACATGAGCACACCCAAACAGCTCTTCACACTGACAGCGTTTTCTAAAGAGTCCATTATTGGGCTGGACCTATTCATTAGCGGGGGAGAGACGGGCTCGTCTGCAGCAGGCAGACAGGTGGGCCGACAGACAGACACAGTGAAGGTGAATATGGTGAATATTGTTGGAGACAGCTGGCTGATGGACTGATAATGACCCGAGTCTCTGTCGAGCTTTTTCTCTGTCGCTGCATTTTGGTCTATCACTCCTCACTGGGGTGTGGGGGAAAACATGCATCATTTCAACAGAAAGTCTCTATTAAAAAGAAGAAATTATATTTGTAAAAAGACCATTTTGAGACCATTAAGATTTTAGGCATTGTAGAATAATTTTCATGGAAATTAAGCATATTTCAACCCAAAATTCTCATTAATGGGTGTATTTATTTATTTTACAGTTTGCAAAATTAACATTACTCTCAATGGTGATTAAAAAATAATAAAATACATTAAAATACATTAATTGAAAGCAGTACAAGTACTACTGGGATGTCTAAATGCTTTTATATTTATTTATACATTATAGTGTTTTTGCATTACTTTTATTATGAGAACATTGTTTT
>NW_015641036.1:723-1480 GCF_001515625.1 Sinocyclocheilus rhinocerous | reverse complement strand
ACTTTAGCGTACTATGCTTAATGTGTATGCCTAGTAGTTATGCCTGTTATGCATTGACACTTTTCTCAACCATTAATTATACTAAATTAGCACATACATACAGTCATTGCCATGCCACAGCCATGTTGGTCTTGACTGGTGAGGATACAATAACTAATCTTACCTCTGTATTGTGCCATTCATTCGTTCCACTAACCCATTGGTTTGTGGATAATATGGTGCACAAAGGCTCCTCTCTATATCAAATAAGTTGCAGACTTCTTTGTTGATCTGGAGAAAATAACTTTCCGTATTGGTATAATAAGAAGCATAACAGCAATATTACTAAATTAAAATGTTGAGCAATTCCACAAACAAACCTGATTTACAAACTCCCTGCCTTGATCTGTGAGGATTCTTTTAGGTGCACCAAATCGATAAAAAGTTTTAACAATGCATGATGATACTTCCTCTGCTGTTTTGGAGGCAAGTGGATAAGCCTCCACCCACTTTGTATAATAATCAACAAGTACACATATGTACTGGTGTCAGACCCGGCACCAGACACAAATTCACGGACAGGCATTTCATTTTTTCAGGGGGGCACAAATGAGATCAACCTCATTACAATGCATAATATCATTAATTATGAATTAAATGGACAAAAAACGAGGAAGAATTGACGTACCACTCCATTGACGCAATACAACAGAGTCGTAAAGATTGGACCCAGCCTACTGAAGCAGTCTAAACACACGTCGCAGGGCTCGACATCAAC
>NW_015641036.1:0-551 GCF_001515625.1 Sinocyclocheilus rhinocerous | reverse complement strand
TTAAAACGGCAATAACAATCACCACAAGGCGATAATGATTCTGCATCATTTAGTCTAAATGGCGATCGATAGTGCATAATGTAATGACGCTAACGCTGCCTCTCTCGAGGAGAAATCGAAACAAATGAGCGCAGCAAACAAAGTGAGTAAACAGTGTGTTAACAAAGTGAGTTAAACTCAGTTAACATACTGCTGTAAAAATTTAAAATGTGGAGTTTTTATAACTTGATACAGTTAAGCAACATCACACGACCAAGAGTGCTGAATACCATCACGATTGAAAATGTGACACTGATTTCATATGACAGTTCACTAAACAAGTAATTAATATTAAGTCACTTACATTTTAGACTCAATATTGACTGTTTTTGTTGTTTCAGCAGCAAAAATAGTTCAAACAAAGATCACAGCAGAACCATAACGCGTCAGTCTCACAGCAACACTCAACCGTGTTTTCATTACTGAATGATTCAGAGTTTTGAACGAATCGGTTGAGTCAAAGATTTAATGACCCATTCATAAACAACTGCCTCATTCTTGATGAATCAGCC
>NW_015641035.1:0-3631 GCF_001515625.1 Sinocyclocheilus rhinocerous | reverse complement strand
ACCAGCACCCACATCTTCATATCAAATACGACCTCCTGATCCATTTGATTTTACAAAGCCAAATGACTTTGAAAGATGACTCGGAAGATTTTAAAGATTCAGAGTTGCAAGTAACCTTGCACAAGCATCAGATTTGCACCAAGTTAACACACTGATTTATTGTATGGGCGACAAAGCTGATGACATTTTGTGTGGATTGGCCATGACTACAGAAGAGCGTGGAAATTATGAAACTGTGCAAAATAAATTCAAAGAATATTTCACTGGCAAAATAAATGTGATTTATGAGAGAGCAAAGTTTAACTCCAGGAAACAAGAGCCAGATGAACTAGTTAATGATTTTATCACTGCACTGTATTCATTGTCAGAACGCTGTGCTTTTGGAACTCTGAGAGACGAACTTATTAGAGATCGAATTGTCGTCGGATTGAAAGACGTCAAACTGTCAGAGCGCCTTCAATTACATGCAAACCTAACTTTGGAGAAGGCTATAAATATGGCCAGGCAGAGTGAAACGGTGAGAAAACAGCAGGCAGAACTTAGGCAGGAGGAGGACGAAGACCTAAAGCTAGAGGCTGTACACAAAGAGAAATACAGACAGGATTCGTCCAAAAAGTTAAACAAGTCAGGAAAAGGCGGAAATTGGACAAGTTTCCAGAAAAATTGTAAAGAGAAATCAAAGAAATTATGCTGCATGAGATGTGGAAAATCACCATACCATGTAAAGGATCTCTGCCCAGCCAAAGAAGCTGTCTGTTATCAGTGCAATAGGACAGGCCACTATATGAGCCAATGTCATTCAAAGACGGTGCTTCATGAGGTTAAAGAGGACTGTGATTCAGATGAAGGTCAAGCATTCCTTGGAGCTGTAGATTCAAATACTCAAGGCTGGTGCACAACTGTTCAAATCTTGGAACAGCCGGTGAAAATGAAAATGGACACTGGGCCAGACGTCACAGCGATACCTGAATCCGTCTTCACAGTGCTTACCTCAAATAGCAACACTGGTCTGAAGAAAACACGAAAAACACTGATGGGACCAGGAAAGCATGTCCTGGATGTGAAAGGAGTATTTTCTACCAGCATTTCGAGAAATGAGAAAAAAATAGAGGAAGACATCTATGTGGTCAAAAATCTCTTCACTCCACTCCTGGGCAGACATGCCATTGAAAAACTTAGCCTCATTGCAAGACTGGATAATATCACGGAATGTCAGTGGCAAAAGAAATATCCAGAACTTTTCACAGGTTTAGGTGAGCTGAAAGAGGAGTACTGTATCATGTTACAGCCCAATGCAACACCTTACTCTGTGAATGTAGCAAGAAGGATCCCAGTACCATTGATGGAAAAAGTTAAAGAGGAGTTATCCAGGATGGAGAAGCTCGACATCATCAAGAAGGTGGAGGGACCTAGTGACTGGTGTTCGGGTATGGTTCCAGTACTTAAGCCTGACAACACGGTGAGAATTTGTGTTGACCTGACAAAACTGAACAGCGCCGTCAGACGAGAGAAGTTTATTTTGCCGTCAGTAGACCACACACTAGGCCAGTTAGGTAGAGCAAAAATCTTTACAAAGATAGATGCCAATTCTGGATTTTGGCAGATCCGTTTGGCTGAAGAGTCCCAACCGTTGACCACCTTCATCACGCCATTTGGGCGTTATTCCTTTAAGAGGCTTCCATTTGGGATCTCCAGTGCTCCAGAGCTGTTCCAGATGAGAATGTGTCAGATTTTGGAAGGCCTAGAAGGAGTAACATGTCACATGGATGACATCCTCATATGTGGAAGTTTTCCTGAGGAACATGGTATCAGACTTGACGCAGCATTAAAGAAGCTCCAGAGTGCCGGGCTAACGCTTAACAAAAAGAAGTGCGAATTTGCAAAGACAGATGTCAAGTTCCTAGGCCACAAGCTATCCTCAGATGGTTTACAGCCTGATCCAGACAAACTGGCTGCAGTTCAAAATATGCGTGAGCCTACCAATGTGTCTGAGGTACGCAGCTTTCTTGGAATGATGAACCAATTGGGGAAGTTCATTCCAGACCTGGCAGAGAAAACAAAGCCCTTGCGAGATCTCCTCTCACAGAGAAGTCTGTGGTCCTGGGACGCACCACAGCAGGAGTCATTCGCATTGCTAAAAAAAGAGCTTATCACAACACCAACTTTAGCACTCTTTGATCCAAGCAAGGAAACTAAAGTCGCAGCAGATGCGTCATCCTTTGGTCTGGGAGGAGTGATTTTTCAAAAGTCCAGTGATGCATGGAAACCCATTGCATATGCGTCTAGAGCATTAACTCCAACTGAGCAGAGATATGCTCAGATAGAGAAGGAGACCCTAGCTCTTGTTTGGGCATGTGAACGTTTCAGCTGCTATCTCATTGGGAAACATTTCCTTCTCGAGACGGACCATAAGCCACTTCTGAGCTTACTGAGCACAAAACATCTGGATGACTTACCACCAAGGCTGCAAAGGTTCAGAATGAGACTTATGAGATATTCTTACGAGATCAGTCATGTTCCAGGGAAACAGTTCACAACTCCAGACACGCTGTCAAGGATGCCCTCTATGAGTGATGTAACGGATGCTGACTCAACTCTCATGGAAGACACTAATATTTACCTCTCCCAAATAGGGAAAAGCTTCCCTGCTTCAAAGAGCCGCCTAGACAACATTCAACATGAGTTAAAGAAAGACCCTGTATGCAGCCAAGTAATGAGGTTCCATGAGCATGGATGGCCGAGAACGGTGCAGGGCAACGACAAACTCAGACCTTACTGGTTGGAAAGAGACATGATTTCCATCCTCGATGGACTGCTTCTACATGGAACAAGGTTGATAATCCCTGCCTCACTCCAAAGTTCAGTTCTGCTTCACATTCATCAGGCACACCAAGGAATTGAAAAATGTCGCAAAAGGGCAAGACAGTCGGTGTGGTGGACCAGCCTGAGTTCACAATTGCGAACTATGGTGCAACAGTGTGATGAATGTAGAAAGGCTTCCATGACGGCTGTAGAACCGCTACAACCTACAGACTTTCCACCGTATCCATGGCAGAGAGCGACTACAGACTTGTTTAAACTACAGGGAAAAAAATACCTTTTAACAGTCAATTAGTATTCAAGAGATGTCGATGTGGCCAAATTGGCATCAACTTCCTCCGCAACAATAATCGAACATCTGAAAGCAGTGTTTGCACGGAATGGGGTGCCTGAGATACTAATATCTGACAATGGGCCACAGTATAGCAGCGCCGACTTCCGGGAGTTTTCAAGAGAGTATGACTTTAAGCACATAACAAGCAGCCCACGGTATCCACAAGGAAATGGTGAAGCCGAAAGAGCAGTACAAACCGTCAAAAAGCTCCTGGGGAAAACATCAGATCCATTCAAAGCTTTGCTTGCATACCGCTCTACACCACTTGCAAATGGCTCCAGTCCAGCGGAATTGTCAATGGGCAGAAGACTGAGAACAGGCTTACCAACTCTGCCGTCTCATTTTATGGTCGCGCTCTCTGCATCACGCACAGCGGAGTTCCGCCCGATGCGCGCGCGCGCGCACACACACACACACACACAAGTGAACCCGCTCCCACTAGTATTTGTAAATATTAAACCGCAAAACGATTCATAT
>NW_015641034.1:265233-270554 GCF_001515625.1 Sinocyclocheilus rhinocerous | reverse complement strand
TAAAAAATATTTTTAAAAAGTATTTAAAAAATGTGCATTTTACCCTTAATTCTCTTTATTTTATTTTATTTTATTTTATTTTTAGTAGAGAAATGTGTAATTTTATGCTCATGACAATGTGATGTGATGATATACACACACACACACACACACACACACACACACACACACACAAGATGTATTATATAAAGTATTATTTAAATAGAAAATGTGTGTGGCTTCATGCTCAATTTCCAGTGAGTATCATGGTGTGTGTTTTGGCAGAAATTGGTCACAGCTGGTTTGCCTTTTCTATCTGATGCGTGTAAACGTGAGAACACGACTGTGAGGCCGATACGAGATTAAACAGCATCTCAAGCAGCAGATGTTTCATGCTGATCATGAATGCGATTGGATTGCATTGAATACGAGTGCGTAGGACTGGAGTGAATGCGAGCGTGTGTTTGTCGTGTTCTCTGGCGTCTCCAGCTATTCACAGCAGATGAGATGTGTTCTGATGTCTGGCAGGACGACACTCATCTGCCACAATGCGCTCGTAAGGGGATCAGGGCTAGCGTTTGTCAGTTTCGCCGTGTTTCTCTACTGTTTGCGTCTCCCACACAGGAACCCGCGGCCGCTTGCGCAGTTTTCATGTAAAACGCTCCTCCGGCTCTCTGTTTTCCGCTCCGGTGCGTCGCAGCCAAGTGTAATGCGAGAGCAGCCGCTCTCCTCTATTTCTGGAGACAATTGCTCCTGCGGTTTGTTCTCGCTCTCGTCCCCCGGGGCCTCGTGTATCTGCCTCTGCTCTCTTCGTTTTTCCACTGCTATTGTTATCTGGTCAGGAGAGTCTCTGTGTGTCTCAGAGCATCGCTGATGATGACAGAAACAGCTTTTATTATTGCATGGATCATATGCTAAGAAATCTTTATCCTCTTTTGATTTCCCCGGTTCCTCTTAAAGAACAGCAGAAGAACCAGTCGTGCTGCTTTTACAGTCCCTGAGTTATCATAGTTTGTCATTTTATGATATTTTATTCAAAGCTGTTCACACCAAAAAGAAAGAAAATGAGGCCTAGTTTTAGAATCAGTATTTTAATATATTTTTTTATTATAAAATATAATTTTTTATTAATTATAAACGTTTTAAAACTTTTCACACTTTCTGGTCTGGCTTCCTCAAGCCAACTTCAAAGTTTGTCTCGACAAGCTTTTTTTATCTAGTTATAAATCTTTACTGTAATGCATTCTTTATTTAATTTAATTGAATAGTTTATTTCATTTAATTTTTTATTTTATTAAATCTTATTTAAATTTTGGCTCACCCCATTTTTCAAATAAGGACTTTCTTTAATAAAATAATTATTTATATATATATAAAAATAACATATTTTACCCCAAATTCTCATAACTTATTAAATCTTATTTAAATTTTGGCTCACCCCATTTTTCAAATAAGGACTTTCTTTAATAAAATAATTATTTATATTAAAAAAAACATATTTTACCCCAAATTCTCAAAACTTTAATGAAAAAAATTGAAAATGTGTGTGACTTTATGCTCACAGTATTTTTACAGTGAGTGCTTAATTTTTGTATTAAAAAAATTTATTTAAAAAAAAAAAATCTAATTTTACCCTAAATTCTCATTACTGTAATGCAATATATACTGTATATGCCTTTGTTCACACCATTTTTCCAGGTGGTACTTATTTTTTTAACTAAAAAAGTATTTATTTAAATCTAACACATACTGTAATGCAATATATATATAATTTTATTGTTTGAAAATAAAGTGAAATAAATTGAAAAAGAAAAAGAAATATAAAATTTGTGTGACTTTATGTGCACCAATTTTCCAATGTATACTTTTACCATAGTATTGTACAAAATGAGAATCACCCTTTTTTTATTTTATGGCCTGGACAGGTTTGGTTGGGGTTTTGTTTGTTTGTAAATTTGCCTGAATCCGAATCTATGGCTTTGTGTTTTCTGTTCAGGCCTCCAGAATCTGGCGCTGATCCTCAGCAGGTGTAAATCTGGCAGGTTTATGAGAGAGGGAATAAATCAGGGATCTTTAGAGATGCTTTAAATCTGCTGAACACACGAGGCTGATCAATACGTCCAGTGCTCGGCCTCAAGTTCACATATATCACACTCAGACTGAAGCATGAATCTTCTGATCATCGTCTCTCTCACTGATGATCTGGCTGCAGTGACCCGTCTCTCTCTCTCTCGGTTGTTGTTGATGCAGGTTTTATTGGTTTGTTGTATTGTCCGTGTGCTGATTACCCGTTTCTAACGAGCATCCGCTCACATAGCGCTCCAGCAGCTTCCGGTTGCCATGGCTGCAGCTTCCTCCACAAAGCCACTTACAGTAACATTTACAGTCATTATTACCTTATGTGACACTTAAAAAAAAGTTCATGTAAATTTATATTTATATAAAGCAGGTCCTGAAAGTCTACACTGATCACACTGAAATCACTAAAACTTGTGAATTTAATTTATTTATATTTATTCATTTCAATTAAAGCTGGAAAACAGGTTTAAAATTTTGAAAAGTTAGGAATAATATACCACATCACTAAAAATCACTAAAACCTATGAATTGAATGTATTTATTTATTTAGTTGGTTGGTTTTATATATATATATATATATATATATATACTTATTTATTTGATATTTTCACAAAAGGGCTCAGAAAGAGTAAGATAAGAAAGAAAACAGAAAAGTGTAAATAATAAAGAATACACAATAAAGAAAATACTCTGGACATTTGGAATTTTCACAAACACTTCTGCAGGATTTTTTTTGTGGGAAACGAAGACAAAGGAACAAGAAAAACAGCTGATGGTAGTCCACGAAAACTGCACACACTTTGTATCCTGTAGAAAGAGACAAAATGTAACAATGTATAAGCCAGCTAGCTGAACTAACAAAGCTTACAGATTTTTGAGTGTTGGTGAATTTGACTGTGCTTACATTCATTCACATGTTGCAGTGTGTGTGCCTTCTGTTGAGTGCCTCTTCTGTTGCCTATAATGGCAAAAGGCAATATGTAACATACTCAATATAATCATACATCCCCTTACAGAATGAGGTTAAATGTGCGTCACACGAGCTTAACATGTTAAAATCACATATGAAACACACATGAAACGTATGCTGCTGAAAAAATGTAACCACTTGATCACTTTTTTTCACATGAAAATGTTCCAAAGCCACATGTTTCGTGTGTGCTTCACATGTGATTTTAACATTTGAAACTCGCGTGACGCTCGTGTTTTTTTTTTGTAAGGATCGAATCAGAAGCTTATCTTTGCACTGAAAAAAATCTGCATTCATACATATACTACATTTAAGTTGTTAAAAATATTTATCAACAAATTTAATGAATGAGATGAATAACAAACACTTTCTGACACTGGATATATACAGTGAAAACATGTACCTTGATAGCATTTTGTGTTCATCATTTAGTTTTTCCCGGAATGAATTTATGAGAGAGGGAATAAATCAGGGATCTTTATAGATGCTTTAAATCTGCTGAACACACGAGGCTGATCAATACGTCCAGTGCTCGGCCTCAAGTTCACATATATCACACTCAGACTGAAGCATGACTCTTCTGATCATCGTCTCTCTCACTGATGATCTGGCTGCAGTGACCCGTCTCTCTCTCTCTCGGTTGTTGTTGATGCAGGTTTTATTGGTTTGTTGTATTGTCCGTGTGCTGATTACCCGTTTCTAACGAGCATCCGCTCACATAGCGCTCCAGCAGCTTCCGGTTGCCATGGCTGCAGCTTCCTCCACAAAGCCACTTACAGTAACATTTACAGTCATTATTACCTTATGTGACACTTAAAAAAAAGTTCATGTAAATTTATATTTATATAAAGCAGGTCCTGAAAGTCTACACTGATCACACTGAAATCACTAAAACTTGTGAATTTAATTTATTTATATTTATTCATTTCAATTAAAGCTGGAAAACAGGTTTAAAATTTTGAAAAGTTAGGAATAATATACCACATCACTAAAAATCACTAAAACCTATGAATTGAATGTATTTATTTATTTAGTTGGTTGGTTTTATATATATATATATATATATATATATACTTATTTATTTGATATTTTCACAAAAGGGCTCAGAAAGAGTAAGATAAGAAAGAAAACAGAAAAGTGTAAATAATAAAGAATACACAATAAAGAAAATACTCTGGACTGATGATAATAATAATAATATATATATATATATATAGACTTATTTATTATTATTTTGTTTTTTCAATTAAAGCTGGAAAACAGGTTTAGAATTTTGAAAAGATATGAATAATAAAGCACATCACTAAAAATCACTAAAACCTTACATTTATGTATTTATTATTTATTTATAAGCTACTCCTAAATATAATGTAGAAACTTTAATTTTCTTTGAAGCTGCTTGGCAACGATTTGTATTGAGAAAAGCGCTATACAAATAAACGTGAATTTAATTAATTTATTTATTTCAATTAAAGCTGGAAAACAGTTTTAGAATTTTGAAAAGTTAGGAATTAAATAGTAAAATATAAATAGTACAATATAGTAACTAGTAAGACATTTTTCATATTCATGTTCTTGTTTTTGCAATAGAAGAAATTACATTTTAAATTGTATTTATGTATAAAAATGCTAAATAGACACATTCTACTGCTGGATATCAGACTTTTGCAACCCTCTATGAATTCAAATAGTTGCACATGTAAGTAGTATGTGAATATTCATATGCATAATATTCATAATCTGTATGACAGTATGTGGTAATGACTTCTTAATGAAAGACACACACATATACTGAGTGCTAAGAATGAATCTGCAGGAGGTGTTTGTGTTTCTGAAGAATGAAGCGTTGTCCTGATGTGGTTCATGCAGCTGCTGGGTTTTCTTCAGCGGTTGGTTGGGTGGATGGATGGATGGATGTGTGGGTGGGTGGATGGATGGATGTGTGTGTGGGTGGATGGATGGATGGATGGATGGATGTGTGGGTGGATGGATGGATGGATATATAATGGATGGATGGATAGATGATGGATGAATAGATGGATGGATGGATGATGGATGGACGTGTGGGTGGATGGATGGATGGATGTGTGGGTGGATGGATGTGTGGATGGACGTGTGAGTGGATGGATGAATGGATGTGTGAGTGGGTGGATGGATGTGTGGGTGGATGCTGTCTGTTGACTGTAGCACATAGGAAGCTGAAGTGTGGATGGATTTGTGGGTGGGTGGGTGGATGGATGGATGTGTGGATAAATGGATGTGTGGGTGGGTGGATGGATGGATGGATGGATGT
>NW_015641034.1:261563-265191 GCF_001515625.1 Sinocyclocheilus rhinocerous | reverse complement strand
GATGGATGGATGGATGTGTGAGTGGATAAATGGATGTGTGGGTGGATGGATGGATGTGTGAGTGGATGGATGGATGGATGGATTTGTGGGTGGATGGATGTGTGGGTGGATGGATGGATGGATGTGTGGGTGGATGGATGGATGGATGTGTGGGTGGAGGGATGGATGTGTGAATGGATGGATGAATGGATGTGTGGATGGATGGATGGATGTGTGGGTGGATGTTGTCTGTTGACTGTAGCACATAGGAAGCTGAAGTGTTTAGTGATCTCTGAGCGTCTGCAGTCGTCAGCAGCAGTGAGAGAGCGGCTCGTTTGTCTCCTGTGTTTCTCCATCAGCAGGAAGTACAGGAGGAAGTCCGGCCGTAATAACGCGACTCGCCATCCGGCAGCTTGTGATTTCACCTTCATTTGATTTGTCACAGCGGGTCTCAGACGCCCATATCCTCGCTAAGACTCCTTCATCCGCCTGGAGAAATTGGAGAAAAAAAGCTTCCCATCCGTCTTTTGGTATTACATTATTTCTCCTCCATATCCAGAGTGCCGAGACCCGACTCTGTAATTTCGCTCTCGTTCGCTGCTGTTTGGCTCTTTTCCTCTGGACTTGAGCAGAAATTCAGCCCTGCGTGTCAAAGTTCAGTGTTTTAATATCGGAGAATAACGAGGCCGGACTGCGATCCGGTTTTATTTCATACTGTTTAAATCTCCTGCAGATGGATCTGGCCGCTCTGCGCTATAAATTAGACGGCTCTCTCGCGAGCCTCGGGCCAGTGGCTTTAGCCAGTTAATTAAATGTGTTCAGAGGAAGACTCTTGGCTAACATCACAGCGCCGGTGCCGGTCCAGCAGCGGATTATCCCGGCTGAACACTGTCCTGTTGAAGCAAACATGGAGCCAGTTTGTTTTCCAGGAACCGCCGCTGATTCTCCAGCGTTGCGCGCTCATATGTTCCTGCTGAAGCCATTTGGCTGTTGTGTGTTTGTGATTTGCCAGTCAGATGTTTGTTAAGACTCGCAATGAAACGCCAGATTCTACCAGAAGCTCAAACAATCTTGCACATAACACAAGGTGTCTTGTCAGATTAGTTATTTATTTGAATTGGTTGGTTGGTTGGTTATATATGTATTTATTTAGTTGATTGGATAGAGTTTTATTTATTGCAATTTAAGCTAGAAAACAGTTTTAGAATTTTGAAAAATTAGGAATAATATACAACATCACTAAATTCACTAAAACCTTTAATTTATGTATTTCTTTCATTTTATTTGACAAGTATATCTTGTATATTTGCAGTTCCTCCTCAGAATTCCTCCAACATCTCACATGTTGTTCCTGTACTAACACTCGCACAGCTTCAGATTCACTGTGTGATCGACAGACATCATGCTCCTGATCACTGAATCACTCACTAACCCTCAACTTTAGTACTTTAGTGCTAGTAAACGGGAGTAACTGTAATCTCAGTCTCATCCCACATGTCTATCAGTGTTCTGCCTGACTGTAATTGTCTGTGAAGGAGAAAAACAGTCGTTATATGAGAGGAACTCAAGCAGGTAATTAGCAGCCAGTGGGCCGAGAATAATTTAAACGCTGCCCTTTACAATGAAACCAGACTCCATTTTTTATTGTTATTTATTGCGACGCACCCTTAAAGTCAAACTTTTTCTCACTCTGATGCACTTAAGAGTCTTGCAATTAAAATAACGGCATATTTATATATTTTTATATCATTTATTTTATATATAAATAAATATATATGGAATGTGTGTATGTGTGCGTATATATATAATTTATATATATATGTATGTATTTTGTATTTATGTACTGTATATACACACGCATGTATGTATATATATATATATATATGCATACATACACATATTTATTTATCTTAAAATATTTACATATTATTTATTTGCAGTATTACAGTGACAAATAAATTTATTTATTTTATGTTTTTTTTAGTTATTTATTTATTTATTTTTAGAAATATTTTTTTTTATCATTTTTAGATATTTTTTAATAGTTTTTCATCATTGGTATATTCATCATATATATTATATACATATATACACACACACATTTTTATGTGTATTTACATAAAATTATTGTTAATATCATAACATTATAAAAAAAAATATAAAAATAATTCACTGAAAGACTATTATTGGTTTGAGTAAATAACTTAAGACTCTTGCGATTAAAATAACAGCACATTTATTTAGATTTTATGTTTTCATGTAATTTATTTTATATATAAATAACCTATTTGGATGTATTTATTTGCATATTTATGTATTTTTATAGATATTTTGAATAATATTTATAATTTACTGTATTTTTTTATAATTAATATATTTTATATAGTTTTTCATCATTTATATATAACACACACAAACATAAGATTTGAGATTGAGTAAATAACTTAAGATTCAAGACTCTTGTGATGAAAATAACAGCATCTTCTGCGGCTGTGATGAATCACATGATCTGCTCTGGGTCAAGTGCGCTGTGTTTAGGGCTTGTTGCTGTAAAATGATGTTTCCAGGGTACGTCACGTCGCATGCTGCTGTTCTTTAATTGCTCCCAATTAGCAGAGCGCCAGCAATTACAGCCGGCAGTTTGTGTTCTCCCCGGTGACACTGGTTTACAGAGAAACAGAAGAACAGGACTGACCTTCAGCGCTTCACACGCTCCTCCTCCTCCAATTATTTCTTTCAGAACTTCCACATTTATTTGGCAGCTTCAGTGTCTCACAACAACCGCGCTGGAAGCTTTGGCGAGAGGTCAGATCACGGCCTGGCGTTTCAGACGCTTATTAGCAGGCTTAGAGTCATGTTTTCTGTGCTTGTGTTGAAGGAACATCTGCAGGAACCTGTGGATCTGGACGAGGGGTTTATTAGCAGCAACACAAGACAGTGAATGTGGAGAATCTGCAGAGCTTTTGATTCTTCACTGGTGCTTATTAATAAATCATCTTTTCTAAAATCACAGTTCTTCCTTTTTATATATTGAAAACTGAATTTCAGACTTACTGGTCTATCTTTAAAAATGCGCATCCAAAAATACTATGGTACTTTCATGATATACTGTATGTGAAAAACCATAATGATATAATTGGTAAAAATGTAATGGTAATACTATGGTACTTTTTGGAATGTGTGATTATCATATTGATATACTATTAATGTACTTTTTAAACAAAAATAACAGGGTATCACCATGACCAAAAACCATGTGAAAATGTACAAAAACTGTAAAAAACAAACAAAATAATAAATGAATGAATGAATAAATAAGGTAGTTTAATGAAGTAAATAATGTTATTTTTTTATTTATTTGTTAGTAATAAATGTTATATATTTTTTATATGTATCCAGCCTAATTGAAAATTAGAATTATCAGCCATCTCTCTTTTTTATATGCAAATTGACCCTAATGAAAAGGCGATCCTTTATTTCAGTGCAGGAGAGGAAGACTCTCCGCTGTTAGAGAAATCAGGGTGTCTAATTGGAGCCTCTCGGCCCTCGGGGAACAAGTGTGTGTGTGCGTGTGAGTGTGTGTGTGTGTGTGATTGATGTGTGTGTGTGATTGATGTGTGTGTGTGTGTGTGTGTGTGTGTGTGAGTGT
>NW_015641034.1:247829-261458 GCF_001515625.1 Sinocyclocheilus rhinocerous | reverse complement strand
GTGTGTGTTTGAGTGTGAGTGTGTGTGTGTGTGAGAGGGTGTGTGTGTTAGATACTGGATCTATACGTTTTATTAATATTTTGAATAAAATATTTTGTATTTTATGTTTCAATTTAATTTTTGTTCAAATTTTAGCAATTTTTGTGTAATGTTTTTGTCATTTTTTTCTTAGTAGTTTTTTAATGTCTATATATTCTCATTTTATTTCAGTTGTATTTATTTTAGTAGCTGCAATAAAATAAATGTAAGTTTATATATTACAAACACACACATGTACTGTACATACTGTTTATATATAAATATATACTTTATATATAGATTTATTTAAAGGGATCCTACTCTGCCCTTTTATGAAGTCTTTATTTAGTTTTTGTGGTGTACTAGAATATATTTCCATGCTTGATTGTTCCAAAACACATTATTTTTCACCTTTTACATAATTGCAGCACATCTCTTCCCAGTCTGTCTCAAACACTTGTTAAAACCCCTCCTTCTGAATTTTGAAATGTGCTCTGATTGGTTAGCTGACCCAGTGCATTGTGGTTTTGTGAACCACTTAAAACATGTTCCGGAAATGACGCACCCCTTACCATAACCATGAGTTTCATCTGCTCAGCTGTAAATATTAATGATGGTATAAATTTTGCCATGCCGATTTGAGCATGATTCAGAACCCTGAGAATGTTTACTAATTAGAAAATCATGCATAACCTTTGCAATCACAGATTTTACAGGATGTTTCAGTGTGTGTGTTTTCAAATAATATATACTTTATATATAGACTTTTTTTTTTTCATTTTAGTTCTTATTTATTTATTTATAAAATTGTAAGTTTTAGTTCTAGTTAATGAAAGTAACCCTGAATCCCACAGTGTTCAGAAAAGCTATTTCACGAGCAAAAAATTAACTTAACTCTTATCTCCTGCAACTCTGGTTTTGAAGTAAATTAATCTCGTATTAACGACTTTTATGTATTTTTTTTTTTACAGGTAAACAAGATAAAACAGATATTAAGATATCTTATATTCATAAGATATTGTGATGAGATTAAGATAAAATAACATTCACGTCATGATTGTCTGTAAAGCTACATTGAAACAATGTGTATTGTGATAGTGCTATATAAATAAATCTGACTTGACAAGAAATAAAGTGTGAAAATGAAACTCTTCATTCATTTAGCTCTGAAATCTGCAGCTTTTCCCCTCATATTTCAGAGTAGTTTGTGTGTGTGGGGTTCATCAGAAGTGAGCAGCTGTTTCCATTACTGAAGCTCATGTGTTTGCATCTCATGTGACACAAAACTAATGCTTTCCCCTTTTACCTCTCTCCCTCTCTCTCTCTCTCTCTCTGTCTCTCGGTCTCTCGCAGGAAACTAAGATCGATTGTGTTCGCGTGGCCACTAAAGGTGGGTCTGTGTGAGAGTAATCGAGTGCACTGATTGAAACATGTTCCCTAAAGCTGAACAGCGCTGCCAGTGATTCCAGCTCGTCTGCAGAAATGACTGCGGCTCGGCTGTGTTCCCAATGAAGAACGAGCTGACGCTCACTGCACGCTGATCACTAACATATCTATATACTATATGAAACACAATGCATTATGACAAACAGACACCAGGACAAACAGTACTTCAGGCACATCTGATCAAATCATGATGAACAGATATAGAGCACAACAGTCTAGAAGTCAAAATCCTTCATCTTCTCCAGATGTGAATTGATTTTTAATGGTGACTCACAAAGACAGACCTACTCTGGTTGTTAATCGATGGAATTTTTAGATAATTGCATTTTACAACAGAGTTCCTGGTGACTAAGACTAAATTAACCATGATTCTGCAAAGAAATCTCCACCAATCAGAGGATCGAAACAAGCAAATCCCAACAAAAAAACTGTTTATCTCCCCAAACTACTTATATATTTATTTATATACTACTTATATATTGTTATTCATTGCGAAAAACTTCAAAAGTAAAACTAAATTACAATAATGTAATATAAGGTAAAATGTGTTTAATTGCCATGAAAACACAATGCAAAAAAAATATAAACATTGCTATTACTAACATTACTATTCTTATTACTATTCTTAATGTTCAAATGTATTATTTAAATGTATATTATAAATTATATTTTGCATGAAGATTTAGCATTTTATTTTACTGTAATGTGAAAATAACAATGTTTTTCATTTTACTTTTTATATCATGATACTATTAGTTTTAATAACATTTTTTTGTAATATCTTCACACAATGCAAAAAAATCATTACTCTTCTTAATGTTTTTAAAAATAGGCATAATTGTCTTAATGCAAGATAAAAAGATATATCATGGTATTATTTATTTTAATATTTTAAATGTTATTTCAGTTATATCTTTAAAAAACTAAGAAGAACCATAGCAAAAAACTTTGAAAGTAAAACAGAATTACATTAATGTAATATAAGGCAAAATGTGTTTAATTGTCATGAAAACACAATGCAAAAAGTCATTACTATTCTTAATGTAATGCAATCAGAAAATGTGACGTTAAAATGCAGAAGGGAGCGTTTGTACGCAGAGTCTGACGGCTCCGAGGGGAGTCATCTCACATCGCGACAGATGGAGAATCACACCGATGGAAACTCGATGGCTTCACGTACGGCGGTGGTGTTTTTGCGTTTTCTGACCTCTGGTGGACCGTTACGAGACTTCGGGCGGCAGTTAGCGACGCTCGGGCCTTTTCTCGCCGCTGTTTGTGATTTAACTGAGCACAGATGGTACATAATCTATTTTCCCGTCTACGTGCCACATCTCTAATGGTGTCAAGCCTGCTCGATGCAAATGAGAGTTTGTGGCTTTAGTTTTCAAGATAATCGTGAACATGAAACCCATCTGATGCAGAAAATCCTCTATTGTTTGTCCAAGTTGAAAATGCATTGACTAAAATTGGTTTTGCATGAACTTTCACAGCAGTTGCGCTCTATACCTGTCAATCATAACATATACAGATGTAGACCATCAATGTCTCATAAACACACATGAAGGGTAGATTTTTAGTGTTTTCCACATACATTTAAAAAATGTACATGCAATAATTCACTTACCTTCAATGTCCAGCTGTTATTACTCACTGAGCATGTGAATAAAATCTTTCTGGCTTTCTCAAGCTCTTTTCTAAAGCCTTCGTGAGCCGCCATTGACTTTTCCGCAAAGAATACATAAGAGGTTAACTAAAACTATTAAATCCATTTTGTTATTTGAAATAAAGCTGAAATGAAATAAAATATATTAGATAAAAAAGTAGAAATGCTGCCTTGGCAACTAATTGATATGTCATAATTATAAGAAAAAAATCTAAATTATGACATACTGAGATAAAAAAAGTATAAAATATCTTATAAAAAATTATAAGATAAAAAGTCACAATTCAGAAAAGTCAAAATTATGAGATAAAGAGTCATAATTATGTGAAAAAGTCAAAATTATGACATACTAAGATATAATTATGAGATAAGTCACAATTGAGAAAAAGACAATTTATGAGATAAAAAGTCACAATTACAAGAAAAAAGTTACAATTATGAGATAAAGTCATAATTGAGAAAAAGCCAAAAAAGTATAAAATATCTTATAAAAAATTATAAGATAAAAAGTATAAAATATCTTATAAAAATTATAAGATAAAAAGTCACAATTCAGAAAAGGCCAAATTATGAGATAAAGAGTCATAATTATGTTAAAAAGTCAAAATTATGACATACTAAGATATAATTATGAGATAAGTCACAATTGAGAAAAAGACAATTTATGAGATAAAAAGTCACAATTACAAGAAAAAAGTTAAAATTATGAGATAAAGTCATAATTGAGAAAAAGACAAATTATGAGATAAAAAGACATAATTATGAGGGGAAAAGTTAAAATTATGACATACTAAGTCATAATTATGAGATAAAAAGTCATAATTGACAAAAAGCCAAATTATGAGATAAAAGATAAAAGTGAGAAAAGGGTAATAATTATGAGATAAAAAGTCATAATTGAGAAAAAGCCAAATTATGAGATAAAAAGTCATAATTATGAGACAAAATTCATAAATATGAGAAAAGGGTCAAGATTATGACATACTAAGATATAATAAAGAGATTTAAAAAAAGTTGTGAAGTGAAGTGCTGTCTGTGTAGGCGGCTCACGAGCGTCTGTCTCTCTACTGTGCATTAATAACCCTACAGGAGTAACGATGCCTCAGCGTGTCTGTCTCTCTCTCTCTCTCTGTGCATGTTGGGCTGGATCTCTTCTCTTGTTCTAGCTGCCATTATTGTGACTCAGCTCACCACGCCGTATGTGCGTATCGCACCCGCTGCCGGCGACAGCCAACTAACAGGTCAGAACTTCCACCATCCACCTCGCTCTGTGTGTGTTAAACCAGGCCTGTTTCTGCTCACTGTGCGTGTGTTCATGTCCAGATCGTATTTCACTCCTAAATTAAAAGGGAAAAAAGAAATAAGAAGAAATCATATTATTATATTTTATTTTTATTTTTATTATTCAGTATTTTTTATTTTCAATATTTATAATTTTTATTACATTTTGCATAAAGATTTTGCATTTTCCTCAAATTTTCATTACTGTAATGTGAATTGTTTTGTTTTTAATATTATATTTGCATAAAAATGTAGCATTTTCTAAAAATTGTAATTACAGTAATATGAAAATAATATTTAGTTTTTCAATTGATTTATATATCATGGTAGTATTTGTTATGCTGCCCAACATGTATGCTGATTTAAATATATATTTTAAAAAAAGAAAATCAAGGTTTTGTAGCAATGAGAATCATTGAAAAGAAATTGAAAATAAATAAATGTAATGTTATGTAATATAATAAAAACTAAAAAGTGAAATATCTGGATGCATTGGTATAAATGTTTTATTTTTCTTGAAAATAATGTCACAATAAAAAAAATAATTTCAATCGCTATTCGTAATTATATTCATTCATATGCTAAATAGAATTTTCAAATGTTTTATTTAAATTTTTAGGGTTAAATGTGAGCTGGATTTCCATGTTTTTTATGTTTTCATGTCTGTGTAACTTTTTAATTTTTTTATGTAGTGCTATATGGTATATTTCAATATTTCTTCCATGTGTATTAGTGTAACCTGTGACTGTTGTGTAAAGCAGCATTTGTTGATTCGTTTTAGTCCTGAATGGATGCAGGTTGAAAAGGTCATTGAGGATTTTCAGGGTTACCGTCCGTCTGATGAGCTTCATTTGATCCCTGCTGTTTGCTTCCTGTAGAAGGTCACTTTCCATTAGCTGAATCTGTACGCTGAATACACGCATTTACTGTGGAAAATAAACGCTGGAGCAGGAGTCACTAAATTAGCTGCTTTTTATTCAGCACCGATGTCCGTCGAAGGAATCAATATGACCCCGGCAAACCCGAAACCCAAGCCTGCGGCGTTTGCAATGCATGACCACCACATCCCGTCAGAAAATTACATTTCAATATTTACTGTTTGTTGAACAGTCCCAGGTGACGCTCTCATCTGCTGCTGTGAAATGCAGGATTTTACCCGTCAATCGTTTCATTGTGGATGTTTAATGCTAAGGTGAAGTTTTCCACAGATTAACAGTAAAGAGAAAATTGGCTTGTTTTTTAATTAAACCTTATGTAAACACATCTTCAGATCACTCGCCTCTTCGGTCCGTTACTGAATCATTATGCATGATCACGGATTCTGTTCCTCTAAGTGTTTGCATGTTTGTTTGTGAGCGAGACTGTGATGGTTTCTCCTCTGGTCATCTGAAGCGAGGCTGTTTATGCCGATCGTCGTCCTCCTCGACCCCTCGCTGCAGCCTGCGGCCCGTCTTTAAACACTCTCTCTCGCCTCCATCCAGTCTGAAGAAACTCAGACTCCAGAATGCAAATGAGCGTCATGACAATAACACTTTTTCTGCACTTATGCTAATAAACATACTCAATTTCTGTTTTCATTTTCGGTCCAGAACGTTTTCATGATTTGCAGAATAAGGCGACAACATTTATAATAAAGTCAATATTGTTTGCATACAGTGGCTTTGTATGGAAGCTTATTTCCGCCACATGAGAGAAAAATCATGCATTGGTAAATCAGAATTATGAGGCAGAAGAGTCAAAATTATGACATGACAATTAAGTAATGATTATGAGATAAAAACGTACTTCTGGTATTACAAGTAACAATTATGACATAAAAAGTTGAAATTATGGCACAAAAAGTTGATAATATGAGATATAAAGTCAAAACTATGACATGCTAAGCAATAATTGAGATAAAAAAGTTATCATTAATAATTATGACATAAAAGTAGAAATTATGAGAGAAACTAAATAAGTCAAAATTATGAGCTAAAAAGTCATCATGAGATCATAATATGAGATGAGAAGTTGAAATTTACAAAAAGTCATAATTACGAGAGAAAAAGTTAAAATTACGGCATGAAAAGTTGAAAATATGAGATATAAAGTCAAAATTATGACATTCTGAGCAATAATTGAGTTAGTTGAAATTGTGATAAAAAGTAGGAATTATGATATAAAAAGTCAGTAATGGCATTAAAAATCATAATTATGAGATAAAAATCAAAATTTACATGTTGAAATTATGAGCTAAAAAGTCATCAAGATAAAGTCATAATTATGAGATAAAAAGTTGAAATTATGGCATAAAAAGTCAATTATGAGAGAAGTCATAACTGTGACATAAAAAGTCATAATTATGAGATAAAAAGTTGGAATTATGACGTCGAAATTACAAGATAAAAAGTCATAATTATGGCATAAAAAGGCATAATGAGAAGTTGAAATTATGACAAAAATAGAAAGTATGACATTAAAAGTAATTATGAAAAAAGTCATAATTGTCATAATTTTTATGTCATGATAGTATGTCATAATTTTGACTTTTTATCTCATAATTATGATTTACCAAACCATGAATTTTTTTTCTTATGTGGCAGAAATGGGCTTCCATAGTTTTGTGAGTATCTGCTGGGAAGCAGTTCTTTTGTTGTTGTTTGTTGGGAATCACCTGCGGCAAAACAGGAACTCGAACCCAAACACGGGAACCTGCTCATCCGTCACCATGGTAACAGCAGCCCATAGGCCCGGCTGATGGATGTTGTCAGGCCTTGATTGAAAAAGCGTAGCTGGCAGGAGGAACTGATCCGCGGCCCGGCTCAAATGAGCGCTCGCTCTGTTTCTCTCTGAACTCTCGTACGCTCGCTCAGTCCATTTAGATAACAAACAGATGTTGCTCAGATGTTGCTCTTTAGGACTTTTAGTTCTCATGTATGTTTCATTGAAGTATCAACTTTGTCTCAAATGTTTTTCTTAAAATTGCTTATGAGAAAAAAAGCTGAGACACTGTAATTGTGACAAAAAGTCATAATTATGGCATAAAATTAGATAAAAAGTTATACCTTTGTCTCAGTTGTTCTTCCTAAAATTGCTTATGGGAAATAAAGCTGAGATCATTAGATGTTGGTTGTATGTGGTGAGAAATGCTTGAATTCATATTGAGATCTGATTGCAGACTTTAGTGTCTTGTCTGATCTGAGCACAGTTTGAGACATTGTTGAGATCTCTTCTGAAACTCAAGAGGAGACACATGAGAATACAGGAGTCTCCGTTTACTCTCATTGATGTCTTGGGGAAACAGTTGAGGTTTTATAGAGATATTTGTCGTGTTTTCTTCTTTTCTACAAGCAAAGCCAGTATAATCAACCGATCAATTAACTTGACTAACTGTCTGCTAATACTAACCTGTTTTATTAAGAAAAAGCACACAATCATATAAATCTTATTTCACTAATTTTCTGCTAGTGTCAATGTTTACAGTATACTTGTACCATGTGTTGTATTTACATCATAAGATCACAGTGACTCTAATTTCAGCCATGATTGTCTGGACTTCCTGTTCCAGGTGCCGCGACCCGGAAACCTGATGCCGTGGAACCCGAGAAACAGACGGATCACACGGTGAAGATCGCCGGCGTCATCGCTGGCATCCTGCTCTTCGTCATCATCTTCCTCGGCGTGGTGCTGGTCATGAAGAAACGGTAAGAGAGCTTCACTTCTGTTCAACAATACTTAATCTGATCTGATTACCATGAAATTGTGTTTAATTTCTTTAAAGCTGAAGTGTGTCATTTAAGCACCACACACTCCCACTATCTGTCAGTCAGATAGCCCCGCCCCCAAACTCATGTGACTGGCTGAGAATGCGTCACAGTGTTGATTCAATGGTTCAGTGACTCGCTAATAAAGACTCTGAACATTACAATACGACAAAGTATTTAAATGTGGGAAAGATCATGCTTTGGTAATCAGAAATATAATATTAAAAAGTTATGACATGAAAAATCTAAATTATGAGATTTAAAAAAATTATTGCATACTAAGACATAATTATGACATAATAAGTAATTATGCCGTAAAAAGACGTAATTATGAGATACAAAGTCGAAATTTTGACATGAAAAGTCAAAAATATGACACACTACGCAATAATTTATATTATGCCAAAAACTAAAATTTCTAAGATAAAAGTCATAATTGTAACATAAAAGTATCAATTATGAGATAAAATGTCATAATTGACACAGTCATAATTATGAGATGCAAAGTCAAAATTATTACATTTTCTGTTTTCAAACGGCCCCTTTTGTCAACTGAACACAGAATAATTGATTTGATCGCTCTGATAAGCACCATTACACGGTTTGTGGCACCAATACATGCTGCCTGATGAAATATAAAATTTTTTCTCCCCGCGCTGCTCTCAAACAAACGGCAGTGCTTTAATGACCCGGCGACGGTCAAACGAAGTTTATCTTGTGCAGAAAAAAAAGAAAAGAGCGAAAGAAAAGCAAGATAAGAGAGAAAAATTGATGAAAGGCTTTTTTTTTTTTCATTTTTTTTTTTCAAAGAGACGCCCAGGGCGCGTTGCTCCGGGCGAGTTTACATTAGATGCGTCCTCAGCTGGAGTAAAAACCCTCGTGCAAACAGCCCCACTCTCGTTCTGCTTTAGATTCAGAGCGTGCTTTCAGTGGTTTCAGATGTAATTTGAAGGCAGGGCCAAGTAAATATGTTTTTAATGAGAGTCATTACCTTCTCAGAATAAGGGTATTTGTCTCTATTGATTTTGCTGTTGAGCCTCAAAATGGCCAAACATTTGGAGAGGGATGCCTTCATTTTGCTGACAAGGCAATTTCCGTCAGATCGTTTGTATGCGTCGCCCGGGCCGTTTTTAGCATAATGACATTGGCATTGCATGTTAAATCTCAGCGTAATTTGATGGGATCCATATCCACCGACATCAGTAATTGAGTCAGGACTGAGTTCACTATTAAGAGAGACAACTAATAAACTTAGAGCGCTAGAATTGTTTTCGCAGCTTGTGTTTGTCGCAGAATTATAAACCTGAGGCCAAACTCACTACTTCTGCCTGTAACGAGAGCTAATCAGCCTGTTTCTAACCGCTCTCTGTCCTGTCCTCTCTCTCTCTCTTCACCCTGTACTAGACGAATGAAAATGAAGCTGTGAGAGATTGAAGTGCTGTGTCATTAATGAAACACAAGCTGAATGAATTAGTGTAAATTGTTCTTGCATAAATGATTGCGTTCGATTAAATGCAAGCTTTTTGTGTGTGAGAATGGTTTGCACAGAATTACTTCTGCTTGCGTTTCATGGATGAGGTCTAGAAGTGATCGACATTTGACGAAACACTGAAAACGTCTTTCTAGAAAAATTATTGGGCCTCATTAAGAAAGCACAAGATGAACATTAAGAAAATTTGTAAATTCTTACGTAAATGTATTCAGTAAACCAAAACTTCAGAAATGAAGTATTCATGATTATGAGATAAAACGTTAATTATGAGATAAAAATTGACATTTAAAAAAAAAAAATCGAAATTATTGTATACTTAGTCGTAATTATGACATAAAGTCTTAATTGTGAGAAAAATGGCAAAATTATGACATGAAAAGTTGAATATATGAGATAAAATGTCAAATTATGACATACTAAGCAATAATTGAGATAAAAGAAAAAAGAAAAGTGCAGTCTCATTAATGAAACACATTGTAAATGCATTTGTACATAGACCAAAATTAATAAAGCACAAGATAATCACAACATGTAACTTGATTATTTAATTTATGTATTTAAGAATTAAATGGGTTGTTAATTTAAGAAAATGTATATGTAAATGTTGCATTCAACACGAGCAGAATACGTTTGTGTAAATCGTTTGTAAAGCCATTCTTATGTAAATGAATGCATTATTGTTTTTTAAATAAATAATTGTTTTTATGAACAGTTAACAAAAAATATAAACACACCTAAATGTTGAGGTGCAAAAATTGTATACATGTATGAATCCAAAATTTCTGCCATCAGACTTTTTCAAGGTATTAATAATAATTCATTATATCTTAAGAAAGGCGGATGGCTGGAATGTTGGTTTTATAAATAAATAAGCTTAAGAATGTGAGTTATTCCTTGTATAAATTCCTCACAGCCTTATTTTCTTCCGCACTGAATGAACTGACGTCTGAGGACGCCCTTAATGAGATGTTAATGATATTAATAGTGACGGTCACGCCCACACCATAGGCACCGCCCACAGCTCCGCCTCATAAAGCACACACGCAGAACAGAACTCGTCACATGTGTCACCATATCAGGTTTTGTTCATTTTTCTATATTTTCAGACATTAATATTTTTACTTTTTCTTTCCTTCCATTTTCATTCCCCCTCCACCCCTTCCACCACTGCTTTTGCCCTTCCACCCCACTCGGCAGAAGATCCTATCACTCCTACACTTACTACCTGTAAGTAACCACTTTGTGAAAACTAGTTGCAGTGCTTTCTCTTCCACGCCTCTTTTGATATTCCATGCATGATTCCAAACCCAGTGACTTCCTTCCTTCCTCCCTTCAAACTCCAGCCGCCGCCGTAATGTGCTTTTAATGATGGATGCTAAGACCAAACCAAACCCTGGCATTGCTAAACCCAGCTTTTTGAATCATTCATCACAGCGAATGCTGGAGCGATGGTAATTCCTCTCTGGAGGAGGTTCTCTTTGCTGCTGCGGTTTGAAGGGGAGGATCTGATCTGATCGCTCGCTGATGAAAAATCCCCTTAGAGCATAAGAAAGAGCTTCATGAAGCGCAGGAGTCCAGGTTTTCCATTGCAGTTTGACAGGCAAAGGGAAAGCTGGGCCTAACCCTCAGACGCACAAATGCAGGCGCAAACGGCTCCACGCCTGTGTTAGTGCATCGACCCGCACATCAGCCCCGATTCATCGCTTTGGTTCCTTTCCCTCCATGTTTATCTCAGTTCTGTTCTGTTCAGTTCTGCATGAGTCTGTTAAGCGCATGTTAATCATCATCATGTGTTACACACACACAAACACACGCACACACACACGCAAACACACACACAACAAAAAATTGTTTTTACAGTGTATTAGTAAATGTTTAAATTAACTAAAATTTATATTTTTTTCCATTGTTGGTTCTAGTTAACAGTTAATGTGAACAAATGGAACCTCATTGTAAAGCGTTTCTCACTTAGTAAAGTTTGGTGCTGCTGCGGCATGAATTAATGTAGTTTATTTTTAGAGGACTCCGCTCACAAATATGAGATTTAATCTGGTTTCTACACGTTGAGGGATTTCTTCAGGGCTTCAGACGTGACATTCATGGAGGAATGTGTTTGTGTGGGGATTCAGAGCCTCAGCCAGGATTAGAATAAGATCTGGAGTCTGTTGATCAAATCCTCCGATATGGCAAAGATCTCCTGCATTTATAACTCTCACTATATTTGGACACAGATACTGCACCACATTCCTCTCTGACTGGATTTGCATTATCATCCGTCTGGTCTTGTGCAAAATCTGTCAGTTTATATTTACATTCATGCATTTTGCAGATGCTTTTATCCCAAGTGGCTTGCCTGAAAAAGAACAGTAAAGAAACAACGTATTTAGTCAGAAAAAAAGTCTGTTTTACTTGCACTGTGTGCTATTCAGGTGCAATGTGATGGAGTCTTTAAAGAGTTTTTGTCCTAAGCCACAGCAGGATTTTGATTCATCCCAGTGAGTCTTTTGAATCTGTTCACAAAAAAAGATTCGTTCACTAATTTGTTCAGTGTCCATTTCTCCAGATTACATATATTTGTGTCATAGTCATTACAATTGATTCGTTAAAAAGCACAGATTCATTTACAACTGAAAGATGTCTTGTGTTTTAGTAAAAATGGCGTGTTTTTAATTTTTGAATTATTTTAAGTGAACAAATAATTTTGAATGAGACAGATGACTTGAAAATATGCACATTTTAATAAGGCAAAATAATTCAGTTTCTGCAGAATCCATATTTACATCAGTAGATGCCGAAAAAAAGGAATCTTTTATGTTATGAGTCACTGAATCATTAAAATTGATTCGTTAAAAAGCACAGATTCATTTACGACTGAAAAATGCCTTATGCTTTATTAAAGATTGCGTTTCTTCAAATCTAAGAGAT
Organism: Sinocyclocheilus rhinocerous; assembly: GCF_001515625.1. Taxonomy (NCBI): domain Eukaryota; kingdom Metazoa; phylum Chordata; class Actinopteri; order Cypriniformes; family Cyprinidae; genus Sinocyclocheilus; species Sinocyclocheilus rhinocerous. The sequence goes on along the minus strand of NW_015641034.1, from coordinate 248,890 downwards.
TTCAGTAGCGTTAAGCATCTTAATGAATGAACTGTCTTCCGTTCAAAATGATTCGTTCACTTAAAAGTGAGTTTTAGGTTAGGATTAATGTAGTTTTTGAATTGAATTATTTTAATAAGACAAATTAAGACGTTTCGATCTTTTTTTGTGAACTGATTCAATGGCGATTTCTACAGATGACATATTTATGGCAATAGATTCCAACAAATGAGAGTCTTTTGTTATGAGTCACTGAATCATTAAAATTGATTCGTTAAAATGCACGATTCATTTGCAACTGAAACTAGTCTTATTATGCCTTAGTAAAATCACATTTAAGAGACTTCAGTAGTGTTTAAGCGTCATAATGAACGAATGATCATTCAGAATGATTTGTTCACTTGAAGGATTTGTTTAAATGAATGAACAAAATCTTACTGCTCTAAAATCCTGCTCGACATACACTAAAAAATTCACTCACAAATTGCTAGTAAATTTCACAAATAAACAAGTAACATTGAATTAAACAGAGCCGATCCTCCCTATATGCAAAATACACAAGCTGCGTAGGGCCCCCGAAACACCAGGGGGCCCCCTTGCTCTCAAAGATGATTTAATTTTAGTTTCGTTTTTGAATTTGGCCAGCGGTCATGAAAACATGAATGATCATTTCTTTTAATGCGGTGCGCTGTCGCCCTTTCTACGTAAAAATCTGTTAAATAATGTAATGTGAATGTCGTACAGTCTTGCTCGAGACTAAAAAAAACAAGTTGAAAGCGTACCGAGCCGCGGAATAGACACTGTTTCTCAAGCTCTTTCCGAGAGCGTGATTCAAGACGGAGTGAAACACGGACAAATGCGTTTTATTTATTCGTTCATAACCACTCATACCCCACTCTACCACTAACCTCCCCCCCAAACCCATAACACAACAAGATCAAAGTCCAAAAGTGAAAATGAGAAATTAGTCTTACAGAACTCAAGCTCTTGAGGGCTAGACACGCTGAGCAGATCTCCGCCTTGACTACGACAGGCATCCCGCGCCTCGTGCCAGGTCACCACCGCTGTGGAGACGACCTGAT
>NW_015641034.1:235183-247359 GCF_001515625.1 Sinocyclocheilus rhinocerous | reverse complement strand
AAAAAAACTACTGCGCCATTGACTTTAGACCAGGTTTTTGTTGGTCAATGGCGCAGTCTATTTCAGTTGCCTCAAAATAGCAACGTGCCAGCAATGCGCCTGAACACACCTCATTTTTAGATCAGCACACCCATGGGCGCACAAATGGGCGCAAATGCATTTCCTATTTAAACAACGTGGCGCAGGACATGAAAATGACAACTGCGTCGGGCTGAAACTAGCAAAAAACACCGCATTGCGCCGGGTGTATGATAGGGCCCACTGTTTCTCAAGCGCTTTCCGTGAGCGCGATTCGAGACGGAGTGAAACATAGACAAATGCATTTCATTCATTCGTTCATAACCACTCATCCGCCCCCCCCCCCGGCCGTCACAGTTTTGCATAGGGCCCCCAGAAGTCTAGGATCGGCTCTGGAATTAAACATTGAATTTTGAAGTAGAAAGACTGAAATGGTATTTTCTTGTCAAATGTACTTCAATAATCTTTGCAGTACAGTGTAGTTGTTAATGAAATCTCAAGATTTTATCTGTGATCGTGTCGTATCATGCAGCATTTTCTCCGTTTAACATGGACAGACAAACTCATCATGTTAAAAGCAAGTAAAAGAGATGTGAAAGAATGGAATAAATATTTGAAAATTAGATATTAGAAGTGTATTTTGCCTTAAATGGAGCGTTTTAGAGTTGTATGTAGCTGCTGCAGTTACATAAAGACTCGACGTAAAGCACCTTGCTCAAACACGAGAGGGAAAGTTTAGTAGAAAGCACCTGCCGCTCGTCCCTCTCTCTCTCTCTCTCTCTCTCTCTCTCCCAGAGCGGCCCGTTTAAATTGGTGTTTGAGTGAGCGAGAGGCATTAATTAAATCCTTCACCGAGGGCTCACGCAGAACAAGAAACAAATTAATTGTAACAAGAGGATGCGCATTTGTCTCGGCTGACGGCTCCTGCGCTGCGGAGGAGAGAGGAAGCAGAGAGAGTCGATTTCCCCGTCGTACGACGGCCGCGAGTCGCTGGTGTCGCTCTCTGATGCAGATAATAGAGCCGCGCCACGAGCCGCAGATCAGACGGCCTGTTTACACCAAATGTTAATGCGATCGGATGAGGCGGTGCAGGAAAGTTTGGAAATGAGTCACCGACAGCAATCAGACTCTGTAATTAAATTAGAGTCTAATTAACGTCTATTAATGGGTGCGTGCGGCGTACCTGGGGATTCAGAGCGAGCAAATCCTCATAAAACCTCCCAGAGGAGATCGGATGAACCACCGGGACTTAAGAAGCATTAAACTCTCACACAAACCTGTGAACGAAGCAACCAGCGCAAGCAGAAACTACTGCAAAACTCATCACCATTAACTTACTGCGTTCTGGGTGATTGACAGTTGCTATGTGGTTGCCAGGGTGTTTAAGTGGACTCTAGGTGGTTGCTAGGGCTTTTAAGTGGAGTCTAGGTGGTTGCTAGGGCGTTTAAGTGGGATTTATGTGGTTGCTAGGGTGTTTAGGTGAAGTATATGTGGTTGCTAAGGTGTTTAAGTGGGGTTTATGTGGTTGCCAGGGTGTTTAAGTGGACTCTAGGTGGTTGCTAGGGCTTTTAAGTGGAGTCTAGGTGGTTGCTAGGGCGTTTAAGTGGAGTCTAGGTGGTTACTAAGGTGTTTAAGTGGGATTTATGTGGTTGCTAGGGTGTTTAGGTGAAGTCTATGTGGTTGCTAAGGTGTTTAAGTGGGGTCTAGGTGGTTGCTAGGGCGTTTAAGTGGAGTCTAGGTGGTTGCTAAGGTGGTTAAGTAGGGTTTATGTGGTTGCTAGGTTGTTTAAGTGGACTCTAGGTGGTTGCTAAGGTGTTTAGGTGGAGTCTGAATATTTATTGAGATTTAAAAAATATTTTGTAAAAAAATATTTATTAAAATTGTGTTTAATATTAAGCTTAATGTAATATTAACTATATATTACATGTATTATAACTTATATAATATTGTTGTTATTTTTAATTATTATGTTAACATTTTTATTATATATATATATATTTTTTTTTAATTTATGTAGTTTATAATTTAATTATTAAATTTAATTGAACCAAAATGAATTGAAGTTAGAGTGTTTTTTGACTTTTTGCACCATGAAAATTATCCTTGAAATGCTGCTTTATGAATCACAGAGTGTTTGGAAATAGAAAGAAAGTGCATGTATTGAACATAGTTGTTTTTCTGCCTCTATCTAAAGGCCGACAGACATTTATTCCATTTGTAAGAGCCTTGAAATATTTATGTGCAGCATGTTGGGATTCAGTGTGAAGTTCATGGAGACTGAGCGGCGTGTGGTTCGCAGAGATCTCGTACGTGGAGATTTTAGTGGAGTAAAGGTTATAGTGCCAGCTAATAGTTTTATGGACGTGATAATGCCATTAGTGTAGATGATGTGCAGTTACACTCACTCTGAGATACTGTACTGGCCTTCAAGGGTGTTCTGATCATATTGATGCACAGGAAACATCAGACAGTTCGCTGAGGGTCACACACTTTAATGCATGGTTACTGTACAATTTGAGTTATAGGTAAGCCATGCAACTAGCGCCTGTTGCTTATTGATTCTGCACCATAATAAGTTAATATAAGTGTTTCTGACAGATGCTCATACTGCTGCGGTCGACTGATGAGCAGCAGATGTTTGAGCTTCACCTGCAACAGTTTAATTAAACTGTCAACACATTACATCTTAATATTTCCCCACGTCATATGATCCTTCATGTCTGAAGAGCACATTCACATAAACACACATCATATCATATTAAAATGACTAATCAAGCTTTTTACTCCATCTTTATTAAGGGCAAACCCAGTGCAGCATTACAAATATTTCTCAAAAATATGATCAAATGTAAATGTAAGATCAGTGCCTTGATGATTTTGTTTCCCATAGGAAAGTACTATTATTATTATAAATAGTAAGCATGTAGAAATGAAGTATAATAGAATTTACTGCTATTATCTAAGCCTGCTACTCTGAAATGCTGATTTGCATTATTTATAAGCATATAGAAATATATAATAATGAGTAATAATTTATTAATATAATAGAATTAAAATAAAATGATTAATTATACATATAAATAAATAGTAATCCTGTAGAAATTAAGTAGAATATAATTTACTCAAGGCCTGCCACTCTGTAATGCTGGTTTGAAACAATCAGCATTATTAATAAGCTATAGAAATATATAATAATTAATATAAATATAATAAATAATTAGGAAATATAGAAGTGATTTCCTTTATGACGCTTTATGAAACCCCACCCCAGCGTGGCGTCGTTTCAGTATGCATTGCCACAGCTCCTCCTTTAAGAGCAGAGAATGCTGGGAGACTCGTGCTTGTCTGAGACGTCAAAGTCTGTGAGTGAAAATGTGCAGGTGACCTCTGTATCTGCGGGAAGTGCGTTTGATGGCGTGCTGACAGCTCATGTCAGGCTTCAGTGCTCATTTCAATACACCGCTCAAATCATCAGTCATACATACTAATAGAAACCTCATGCTACTGTGAGCTTAAACCCCTCAAACAAAGAACAGCTTCAGAATTTAATAGAGAGTCACTTATAGTTGGACTGATGGAATCAACTGTCATAGATACCTGTATAATACAAAATATCATATACATCTATATCAGCATGCTGTAAAATAGTTTTTACACTATTCTGAAGTAAATGTGAGTGGTGTTTCCATATGCAAACTCATGCCATGATGATTTGGGTGGTTGCTAGGGTGTTGCTATGTAGTTGCTAAAGTGTTCTGGTGGTTACCAAAGTGTTTGGGTGGTTGCTAGGATGCTGCTATGCGGTTGCTAAAGTTTTCTGGTGGTTTCTAGAGTGATTGGGTGGTTGCTAGTGTGTTGATAGGTAGTTGCTAAGGTGTTCTGGTGGTTGCTAGAGCGTTTGGATGGTTGTTAGGGTGTTGCTGTGTGGTTGATAAAGTGTTCTGTGGTTGCTAGAGTGTTTGGGTGGTTGCTAGGGTGTTGCTGTGTGGTTGATAAAGTGTCTGGTGGTTGCTAGAATGTTTGGGTGGTTGCTAGGGTGTTGCTGTGTGGTTCCTAAAGCGTTCTGGTGACTGCTAGAGTGTTCAGGGTGGTTGTTAGGGTGTTGCTGTGTGGTTGATAAAGTGTCTGGTGGTTGCTAGAATGTTTGGGTGGTTGCTAGGGTGTTGCTGTGTGGTTGATAAAGTGTCTGGTGGTTGCTAGAATGTTTGGGTGGTTGCTAGGGTGTTGCTGTGTGGTTCCTAAAGCATTCTGGTGGCTGCTAGAGTGTTCAGGGTGGTTGCTAGGGTGTTGCTGTGTGGTTCCTAAAGCGTTCTGGTGACTGCTAGAGTGTTCAGGGTGGTTGTTAGGGTGTTGCTGTGTGGTTGATAAAGTGTCTGGTGGTTGCTAGAATGTTTGGGTGGTTGCTAGGGTGTTGCTATGTGGTTGCTAAAACGTTATGGTGGCTGCTAGAGTGTTTGGGGGGTTGTTAGGGTGTTGCTGTGGGGTTCCTAAAGCATTCTGGTGGCTGCTAGAGTGTTCAGGGTGGTTGTTAGGGTGTTGCTGTGTGGTTGATAAAGTGTCTGGTGGTTGCTAGAATGTTTGGGTGGTTGCTAGGGTGTTGCTATGTGGTTGCTAAAACGTTATGGTGGCTGCTAGAGTGTTTGGGTGGTTGTTAGGGTGTTGCTGTGTGGTTGATAAAGTGTCTGGTGGTTGCTAGAATGTTTGGGTGGTTGCTAGGGTGTTGCTATGTGGTTGCTAAAACGTTATGGTGGCTGCTAGAGTGTTTGGGTGGTTGTTAGGGTGTTGCTGTGGGGTTCCTAAAGCATTCTGGTGGCTACTAGAGTGTTCAGGGTGATGCTAAAGTGTTTTGGTTGGTTGATAAAGTGTTCTGTGGTTGCTAGAGTGGTTGGGGGGTTGTTAGGGTATTACTCTGTGGTTGCTATAGTGTTTGATGGTTGATAGGGTTTTGCTGTGTGGTTGCTAAGGTGTTCTAGTTGTTCCCATAGTGTTGCTATGTGGTTGGTTCGGGGTAGTTAAAGGCCGTTGCTATGTTGTTTAAAGTGTTCCGGTGGTTGCTAGAGTGCTCCGGGTGGTTGCTAAGGCGTTGCTAGGTGGCTTCTAAAGTATTCTGGTGGTTGCTAGAGTGTTTGGGTGATTGCTAGGGTGTTGCTATGTTGTTGCCAAACAGCGATTAGAGAAATAATTTCTACTGTATTTACACGATTCAGCGATACTGTACTGAAATAAACAGCGTAAACCTGTCTAAGGAGGTATTGAGGTTTCAAAGCCATCTGAAATCATCCAACCAGGTCAAACTTAAACTGGTTTAACGGTTTTCTTTCCCCCTGCATAACTAAGGGTTTCTTATCTTAAGGCGGTTTTATGCAACTGTATGAGCAATAGTAATGGTGACTAGTGAAGATCTCGAAATAACAAGCTCCACTTATAAACAGCACTTTGGTCTCAATGTCACATGTAAATAAAATCAGTGCAATTTTCCCAGCTGAACGTCTTCAGCTATTGCTGACATATCAGACCAAGCGTTTTGTAGAATCAGAGCTCCGGTTTCCATGCGAAGTGCGTCTCGCTCACATTAGCAGAGCCACCGCTGCGTCGGTCTCAGTATCACCCAGAGGTGAGGGTCAGCGAAACACCCAGATTTATATCTGTAAATGAGGAACAGGATGGCTTTTCTGTGTTTTATGTGGTGCTGGTTGGAACAGAGTGCTCCGCTCTCCAGGGGCCCGGGGCCATCGCCGTGGCATGACGGGGGCTTTTATTAATGTTTCTCTCCTGGAAAACACAGAGAAACTTACTTGTGTTTAAAAGATCCTTTTTTCGAGGACTATCAGCGCAGACTCACTCTATCTGCAGGGGTTCAGGTTAAACTTCAAATGGATGGAAAAATGGAAAGGAAAGAGAGAGAAAATGTCTTTGGTTACGTTTGAAAAAAATAAAGAGAGAAAACAGAAATGGAAAGGTCTGAGGATTGAGTCTGCAGGGACAGTGACTAAAGTAGCCCAGCGGCATTAGATATGCATGAGCGCTGAATCATCGCCGCGCATTGAGTGAAGGCGCAGCGGGAAGGTGCTTGTGTACTTTGCGTTGTCCTTCCTTCTGTCCTAAGATGACTGGAGGCCATTTGAAAAGAATAAAAACAGATTATCTTGTAAAACTTTATTTTTATAAACCTCAACTAAACTGGAGCTTCAACATCTCAGAGTTCATTGAAACATATCCGGGTCATTTGCAAGTTGCTAGTTCCCCAAAAAATGCATTGCTTATAAATTTCTTGTTATGCTGTATTATTACCAAATATTGGATTAAATCTTTTTATCAACTTGTTTTCATTCAATTAGCACAGGTTTTTCATTTCTTTTTAGAACTGGTTGATCGTAAGCCTCATTCATCTAAGCTCATGCGCCTCAGTTTTTGAGCCAAAATTACCCATAAATAATGTTTGTTTTTTTTTCACTCAAAAACTGGTGCATAAGCTCAGATCGATGAGGCCTACAATCAACCAGTTCCACAAACAAAACCTGTGCTAACCAAAAGAAAACGAGATAACAAAAATATTAAATCCAAGATTTGGTAATAATATAGCATAATGAGATTTTTACAAGCAATTTTCAAAAGCCTGGTCAACACCAAATTAGGTAAAGGATTTTCAGCACAGCACAGGGGTTGAGATCTTTTGCATTGTGTTCTTATTTTCCTGATAATGAATCTCTTCTGTGCGGTGAATCTCTCATCTGAAGTGATGCGTTTCCTCTCGGCTGGTGCCGCGCTCAGCATCTACTTCCTGTGTCAGGATTGATAGCAGCGTCTCTGCTGCTGCGTGCTGCCAATCTGTCGTGTGTCATTTTCCCGTGCCCGGCAGCAGCGCACTGCGGAGGAACCTTGTGTCTCTTTTTGTTCAGAATTTCCATCTGAGTGAACATGAGGAGAGACACCGTCAACAGCGATTAGAGAAACCACTTCTACTGTATTTATACAATTCAGAGATACTGTACTGAAATAAACAGCTTAAAGCAGTCTAGGGAGGTTTTGAGGTTTCAAATCCACTTTCCTGAAGTAAACCTGAGTGACATTTGCAAATGCAAAACTCATGCCATGATGATAGGCTGTTGCTATGTGAGTGTTCTGGTGCTTGTTAGAGTGTTTGGATGGTTGCTTTGTTGTTACTATGTGGTTGCTACAGTTGTTCTGGTGGTTGCTAGAGTATGGAAGATTGTTAAGGTGTTCTGGTGGTTGCTAGGGTGTTGCTAAGGTGTTCTGGTGGTTGCTAGGGTGCTGCTATGTGGTTGTTAGAGTATTTGGGTGGTTGCTAAGGTATTCTGGCTGTTGCTAGAATGTTGCTATGTGGTTGCTAAGGTGTTCTGGTGGTTGCTAGAGTATGGGAGATTGTTAAGGTGTTCTGGTGGTTGCTAGGGTGCTGCTATGTGGTTGTTAGAGTATTTGGGTGGTTGCTAAGGTGTTCTGGTGGTTGCTAGAGTATTTGGGTGGTTGCTAGAGTGTTGCTAAGGTGTTCTGGCTGTTGCTAGGCTGTTGCTGTGTAGTTGCTAAGGTGTTCTGGTGGTTGCTAGAGTATTTGGGTGGTTGCTAGGGTGTTGCTATGTGGTTGCTAAGGTGTTCTGGTGGTTGCTAGAGTATTTGGGTGGTTGCTTGGTGGTTGCTAGAGTGTTGCTAAGGTGTTCTGGCTGTTGCTAGGGTGTTGCTATGTGGTTGTTAAGGTGTTCTGGTGGTTGCTAGGGTGTTGCTAAGGTGTTCTGGCTGTTGCTAGGGTGTTGCTGTGTAGTTGGTAAAATGTTTTGGTGATTGCTAGGGTGTTGCTATGTGGTTGATAAATAGCAATTAGAGAAACCATTTCTACCACATTTACAGATTCAGAGAGACTGTACTGAAATAAACAGCCTAAACCAGTCTAAGGACATTTTAATGTTTTTAAAAATCCCTCTAAAACCATCCAATCAGACCAACCTTAGACTGGTTTAACTGGTTTTCTTGATTGGATTCTGGATCTTCATCCAGAACATCTTTTGGTCGTTTATTGAACGCGCTCAGTAACACAATTTCACATTTATTTCCCATTTTCTCTCAGCTCGCTCTTAGTTTTACAGTGAATCTGACATTTGCAAGGAAATAGTCTCTTCACGCCGTTGCCAAATTCCCTGTCGGCGTTTCAATCACCTTCCGTCCCAGGTGCATAAACAACAGCGACAGTCTGAACATCTCAGGCTTTGTCAGGTTTCAACGCCGAGACGCCCATGAAATAACCAGATGATGCATCCACAACAAATCCTGCTTTGTAATGGAAAATATGACAATTTTGATACGCAGAACAGTTGTAGCTCCAGTAATCCCATGTTACCAAGTGTCTGACAAAATGCAGACACAATAGCACAAAATACGTTCACATGTGTTAGTAGAAACCCACGGGTGATGAGTTTGTCAGCAGCAAAAATAGAAACCAGTACGAATATATTAGCAGCAGCGTTTGGATAAATAGATATCTCTGACAGTAAAGTAAGTACAGCATCACTATTACTACACTGTAAAAATGGTAACATGCAATGGTAACCTAATGCATAACAATTAGTTTTGTTGGTATAAATTAATGTATATAGGTTGGTGCAGTTACATTAAATACTATTTTTGACTTTAATAAAACGGGTTAATTTTGTATTGAAACACATTTTCACCATAAAAAAAAGGGTTATTGCAACTTTTAATCTCACATTTCAGACTTTTTTCCTCAGAATTGCAAGATATTAATTCAGAATTGCGAGATCTGCCCTCAGAATTTCTTTCTCGCTATTCTGACGTTTTTATCTGAATTTTGAGTTTACATTTCGGAAATATTTTTGAAAATATATTTTAAGAATATAAATATATATTTTTATAAGAAAATACATTCACGTCAGGGTTATTATAGTTAACAAAAAATAAAACATCAAAAAAAACATTTCTGTTACTTGAAATAAAATAAAATATAAAAAAACTTAAACTTATTTCAGCTAGATTCCAAGGCAACGTTTGTCATTTTCATTTAGTTAAACTTGATGTATTAAAATGAATAAAACTAAAACTGAAATAAAAATAAATAAAAACTGTATAGACATCATATTTTTGTCCATGGAATTTTTTCCAAGACAATTCCATGTTTTTAACCTTTGAATAGGTATTGTTTTCATTGAATCTGATTAAATAACTGATTAAAATTAATCTTCAGTGGAAACAGCCTGCCCTAGTAAAAAAGTTATATATTTAAAATACTGTACATTTATTTCATACTAAGTATAGTTTAAATCTATTAATACATTTACTAACATATCGCTCAAGACTTACTGATATAAAAATTAGAATTCAACTTTATTTGGAGTACTACTTGTGCACAATGCACATTTCTTAATATTAAGCTTAAAATGTGTTTTAATGTCACTATTGATGAGAATTATATAATCTTTGAATATTATCAGTCTTTAAATGCAAGATATTTAAAGTGTACCTGAAGCATACTTGCAATTGTTTCACTTTAACACGATCAAATATACTTCAGAATATCTTAAGTTGGACTTCAGCGCTGCTTCCGCTCAATTAAAATGCATTAAGTGCAAAAATACTTTAAGTATACCAGTTTAGTATACCAAGAGTACAGTTGCAGGGTATTTTTAGTAAGTACATAAATAAGTAAATGTATTTGTAGTATACTTGGCATGAAATAAATGTATTTCAAATACATTTTAGTATATTTATTTTTCACTAAGGTGTATTCAACAGAAATGCGCTTGCGCTTTAGTTTTGAATCTTTAACCACAAACCATTATGGTATAGCTTTTTGTTATCTTATATTTATTTAAATCAGATTATAAATATGAACCAGTATGAGTGTGTAATGGGACTAGTATTCACTGGTAAACTGCTGTACCAGATGCTCCCACAATAGACTGTTTAAACTCATGCATTACAGATTAGACTTTAGATGACAACATCCGTTAAGTTTCGCTCGTGTGGCAGACGATCTGAAGCAAACAGTTAAGTGATTAGCTTCCCGTTGGGCAGAAATGTTGCACGGTTGCCATATGCAACGCAACTGAATCAACAAGATGATTGAGAGGCGGCTTCACATCGCTGTGAGGATCCAGAGAAGCACAAATACATGAGTTTTGGACCCTGTGTTGATGAGTCTGAGAGAGAGTTTTTATGCCCTCCTCTCATTTTCACCACTTTTTCACGGGTCAAGTATGTTCATGTAAAGGTTTTCACAGGGCAATGTGTATGTATAAATGTAAATAAAATCAAAACCTGATTTTATTAAAAATATAATTTATTAAAAAATGATTAGGTTTTGCATTTGGAAATATACAGTTTAGAAATGATCAAAGACTGCTTTTTGTCAAAGTTCAGGGTTTTATTTTTTATTAAATGTTGAGTATTCTGGCTCAGCTAACTGGTGAACCGTCTCAAACGCGGCCTTTGATCTCGCTCTGTCTGAAAACTCTATTTTTACAGAAAAGCCCCATAAATTAGAATAAAGATGTTGAGATATGTTAGATTAGACTGTCGATATTTTGTTGTTTTTGAGCAAACCAGCAAGAATGCATAAAGAAAATGTTATAAAAAGCTACAATTACTTTTTTTTAGTGACTTTATTTCTTTCCTGAAGCATTGGCAATAGAATAGAATAGAATAGGGCTTCTGTGGGTCTTAAAAAGGACTCGAAAAGACCTTAATTTGCCCTTCCATAAATGAAGGCCTTAAAAGGGTGTTAAATTAGAGCATAAAAAAATAATGTCTTCCTCAGTATTGTCTTCTATTACAAATATCTAAACATCCTTAAATAAAGATACATTTACTTGAGATGGAAAATGAAGATATAAAGTCTTATTTTCTGAGAAATGTAACAAAATGAAACAAGTTTAAAACTTTAAAACAAGAACGAATATCTGTCAATGGGAAATGAAAACTTGTTTTCCCTGTGAATGAAGTTAATTTCTCTTGTTTTAATCATAAACTCGTAAACATTTGGTCGATTTTTTGACCACAAGAATTCTAATCCTCTGTAAATTCGGTGATTTAAGGATCTTTAGAAAACAAGACAAAAGATCAGAATTACAGTATTTCCAGACTTTATTTGATATTTAATTTATAATGTATTGAAGTTACTTCCATATTCTAGTGGTTTAGAGCTTAAAGCTTCCATTTTTTAAAAATGAAAAATAATTTTAATTAAAACGTAGCGAAGATCTGTATAGAAGTTATATTTTCAAGCTTTACATTTACATTTAGAGGCTATATGGAGGCATTGTGTTCCATTTCTTTTCTTGGTCTTAAAGTCTTGAATTTGCTGGTATTGCGTTTGACGTTCTGAAATGATTGTTGAGCGGCGGGACTCTGTTTGACTTTAACCCGAGTGTGTTGCTGGAGTCATTAGCGTTTAGCGAGTGCGAAAGTATCTGAACCCACACTGTATTGTAAAAAAAAATCTGTAAAATTTACGGTAAAAAACCGGCAGCTGTGGTTGCCGGAATTTTACCGTAAAAAATACGGTAGCAACATTTTAGGTTTTACGGTTTTAACTTAAATTTACAGTTAAATACCGTAATTTCATTAACTGATATAATGTTAATATACCAACCTATTGAAGTACTGAAATCTGTTTTGTACCTTTGTAATACACTGATAACCACCAAATGCAGGTGGTGATGAGAAAGTCACATGATGAACCAAAGCCCATCACAAGCAGCTTTTAAATAATAACATATATATAAGGTGCACAGTGTCATTCACACAAACACCAAACACCAAACACCATCATGGTAACACACACGAAACTGAAATAATGCAATAAACATTAACTGAACAACATTAGGTGTAACGCACAACCCTAATATACAAAACTGATAAGAAAAAACTAAGAAGAAACATAGTTATTTCAACAAAAAAACATCAAATTTGAAATGTAACGCAGGGAATTCTGGGAATGTCAATTTACGGTTATTCACTGTAAATTATACGCTCTTTTTCACTTCCAAAAACGGTATACTACCGTAAAATTAATGTCCAATACATGTAATGTCCAATACAGTTTTTCACCATATATAGTAGGGGAATTTACCGTTAACCATTTAACAGGTTTTTACTGTAGCATTTTTACAGTCTTTTACCATTAAATTCAC
>NW_015641034.1:210508-231453 GCF_001515625.1 Sinocyclocheilus rhinocerous | reverse complement strand
TGAGAAAGTCACATGATGAGCCAAAGCCCATCACAAGCAGCTTTTAAATAATAACATGTATAGAATGTAGAACATATAGAACATGTATAGGTGCACAGTAGCATTCACACAAACACTAAACACCATCATGGTAAGACACATGAAACTGAAATAATGCAATAAACATTTATTTAACAACATTAGGTGTAACACACAACCCTAAATATACAAAACTGATAAGAAAAAACTAAGAAGAAACATAGTTATTTCAACAAAAAAACATTACATTTGAAATGTAACGCAGGGAATTCTGGGAATGTCAATTTACGGTTATTCCCTGTAAATTATACGGTCTTTTTCACTTCCAAAAACGCTATACTACCGTAAAATTACATGTAAAGTCCAATACAGTTTTTCACCGTATATAGCAGGGGAATTTACCGTTAACCATTTAACAGGTTTTTAATGTAGCATTTTTACAGTCTTTTACCGTTAAATTCACAGTCATTTTTACAGTGCACTGGATACGAGGAAACCAGTAATATCTGTGCTACTGTCATGTTCCAGGGCTTTCTGCAGAGACTCTAATTCGTTTTTAAGTGTAGCGTGAGAATGTCAGCTCCAAGACAAATCTTTGCTGATACGAGCGTCTGAAATGTATGCCAATTTAGATGATAACAAGACGCAGTAAATCCACAGCCGCTGTTTGCGAGGCGCCACACCAGAGATTCAGTCTCCCGATCTCCGCACTTTGAAGCGTTATTACCTCAGAAATCCCATTGTAGTAAATCAGATCAGAATAATTGGGAAAATAAATTAGCATAGAGTTGGAGATTGAAGGAACAGGCGGACTCTATTTAGAAATGCTAGAGAAAAAAATGCATTGTGTTTTTGTGCATTTCAAGATTTATTTAACATAACTAGGTATTGTTGAATACTACATATATATCATAACATATATTATATTAACACACACACAAAGTATATAAAGAGTCAGTTTGAGGTAAATGGGAGCATACTTTTTCAGCAGAATTTGCTCCCATTTTCCTCAGTTTCAAAAAATTGCTCAATGAAAGGGATGCACGGGTCGTTTAGTTTCATTTAAATGCATGCAAAAGCAGACTTGAATCGTTGCTTCTGCAGGTGTGTAGATCGTCACCTCAGAGATCATGATACACCGGGGGAAAAATGATATGATTTACTTTGAAACAGATTTCACTCAGAAAATGCTAGTAAATTTCACAAAGTATCTCAAAGAAATGGCAAATAACACACTGAATTAAACATGAAATTTTGAAGTAAATATATATATATATATAAGATAAAATTATATGTAAATGTAAAAATGGGTGCAATGTATAAAATATCTAAAGTTACATATATCATTTTTTATAATAATTATATTTAATATTTAGTATATGTAAAAATATATTCATAATTTATTTCATTAAAAAAAAAATTTTTACAGTATAGATGTTTGTTTGAAGATTATTGCCCAATTATAGCGCATTACAAATTACATTTATTATTATTATTATTAATGGGAATAAATTTCCAATAAATAACCTCTTTTTTTTGTAATTTATAAAATAAATAATTACATTTAATATTATAATAATTACATTTAATATTTAGTATATATATAAAATATATATGTACTTTAATATATATGTAAAAAAAAAATTATATTGTATAAAAAACTCTTGCTAGTAAATTTCACAAATAATTACAGAGAAATGGCGAGTAACACATTGAATTACATGTGAAATTTTGAAGCAGAAAAACAACAATTTCAAAAATAAAAATAAAAAAATAAATTCCAGTGTATATGTTTGTTTTGAAGATTATTTGCCAACAGGAATAACTGACCAACTTTATCACACAAAATATTTTGCTCTATGGAGAAAATGCATGGGATTTTTTCGTGCAGAACTTGACTGAGAGCTGAGTGTTTGAGAATCGATCAGCCGTTGTATTTATCAGCTCCAAACTCATTGATTAGCTGTATGAAAGACATTCAGAATAACTGCTACAGAAAGCAGCGCTAACATGCGTGTGTGCGTTACTCAGAGCCTCTCTGATGGCGAGCATCCATCGTTTCTCCATTTGTAAAAGCTCGTATTGCGCCGACCTTCAGCAGATGAACGGATGAAGCAGACAAATGGCTTCACTTTAATTTATTTATGTTTAATGTGCGGCTGCAGGTCTGTCCAGGCATCGCCGCTCTGTTTTAGACCACTTAAAGCCGGGCAGGATCCATCGAGTCGCTGCGGTGGTTTCCATTAAAGATATGATGGTCCCCGGCAGACCCCTGAGACCCCGAGAGGATCGCATTAAACCTGCTAGCGGCCCCCAAAACACAAAGTGCTCTCATTTACTGCCACCGTGTGCAGATGGCCGCATTAAACCTGCTCTCAGTGCGTTTGTCAGGCTCTGCTTTAGTGCTTTAGTGCATTGATTTTGGCTCCAATGGCAGAGCTTTGCCAGAATCAAAGTTTTAAGGCAAATCTGTCTCTCTGTGACCATCTTCTATATATATTATTGAGTATTTAATATACAGAAATTCAAATTTACTTAGATATAAATTTATAAGAATATATATATATATGAATTAAAGTATATTTAAATGTAAACATATATTTAGATGTAAAATTTAAACGTAGATATATATATATATATAATTTCAAAGTTGTTTTATAAACATATCAATTTAATTTAATGACGATTTATTTTAATAAAACTTTTTTTAAAATTTAATTAAATATTTAATATAAAAGTTTTACATATTATATAATTAAAACGTTGCTGTATATATCAATTTAATATAATGATAATTATTTTCATATTTTAAAAAAAAGTGTGTAATTTATAAAATATATAATTATAAAAAATATATAATATGTAATTTTAAATATATTTAAATGTAAACATTTGTAATATAATATTAATAAATATATATTAAGAGTAAAAATAAGTATGTAATTTAAAACTAAAGGTTTACATATAGTTTTATGTACATATATATATATATATATACTGTATTTATATATAATATATAAGTGTGATTCAGTAGATGGTCTGTTTTCACTGTTACCTGAGCAGTGTTAACCCAAATACAAACTAATATTGCATCAGCCTCCCCTGACTGAGTGTCATCATCTCCAAAGACGCACATCCAGCCTCGCAGCCTCCATTAATTAAAGCTGCAGAGAGCGAGACGAGTGTTTGAGCAGCTGAAGTCCAGAGGCCAAGCCAGCGCTCGCTGGGAAGCTGCAGTCGGTTCTGTTCGGCGTGACGGACGCTCTCAGGAGTGTGCATTAGTGAGTGAAATCTCCACTCGGAGCGCTGCTGCTGTTCGCTGTTTAACGGGATCGCCGTCCTCATCAAGCTCGAGGATGAAAAGGACAGAAACAGAAACACACTCACGCTGGGCGATTTTGAGCAACTGTCTTATTCACCTTCTTTGATAAAGAACCATCCACCAGGGCTTACGATTAAAACTGAAACTCAATTAAAACCTGAAATTGTGATATGGCTTAGTGTGACTGTCAAATTGCAAAGGCTGTGATTTAATGAAATATGCATGATGTATATGCGATAAGTTTCAGAGTGATTAAATTAATAAATAAATTTTAGTGAAATATTCCAATAGTAACTTCTTATTTTGTTTAATATTTGTATTTAGTGATAATAATGACAGTGGTTAGTTATATTGATCACAAAAATTATAGCTAAATTGTGCTGCTGTAATTTTTTTTTTTTACAGTTTTATGTAAAATATTTTTTTTCTTAAATACTTGTTTTTTTTATTTTATAGTGAAATTACAATAGTACTATTTCTTATTTTGTTCACTATTTTCATTTATTTATTTATTATTATTATTATTAATAAAGTAATTAGTTATATTGATATAAAATCACAAAACGTTTTGCTAAATTGTGCAGGTGTATTTTTTAGCATTTTCTATAAAGTAAAAATATTGTCATTATAATTTTTTCGGAAATATTTGATATTTTTATTTTACAATAAAATCATACAATATTAATAATAAAAAAAAATAATGATGAAAATAATTAGTATACATTGATATGATATCACAAAAAAATTGCTAAATTGTGCAGCTGTAAGTTTGTTGCTGTTGTTGTTTTTTTACAGTTTTCTGTAAAGGAAAATTATTTTTTTCCCTAGATACTTTTTTATTTTATGTTACAATAGTGAAATATTACAATAATAATATTTCTTATTTTGTGTTATATTTTTATTTAGCAATAATAATGCTAATAATTAGTTATATAGATATATAGTCACAAAAATTTTGCCTAAATTGTGCGATTTTTATTTAATTTTTTTCTCCCTACATGAATGCAGCAGGTTTCTCCGCTCATGGCTTACGCTCGTACACAGAGAACACCGATAGCACACATACATTACAGAGACATCTGTTTGACGTCTGCTAGACGTATTTTTTAGAGTGTTTGCTCATCTGCGATACGTCTATAGTACGTTTCCTATCAGATGTCAAATAGACGTTTAGAAGATGTCTTTAAGATGTTTATGATTTAGAATGCATGCATCTTGCAGATGTCTGTCAGATGTTTGTACACAGCAGATGCTTTCTAGATGAAGCGATCTTTAACAGACCTCTTGCAGACGTGCATGTGCCTATCTGGGAAGCAACAGTCTTCTTCTCAGAGTACTGCAGACAGTGATCTGTGTGTGTTTTTCTGAAGGAAACTGGCGAAGAAGCGCAAGGAGACGCTGAGCAGCACGAGGCAGGAGATGACGGTGATGGTGAACTCCATGGACAAGAGCTACGCTGAGCAGGGCACCAGCTGCGACGAGGCCATTTCATTCATGGACACACACAACCTCAACGGACGCAGTGAGTCTCTGAGCATCACACCATAGTTCACCCAGAAACCAGCATTCACTCGCACTCCTGTCCTTACAATGAAGACCATATCAGAGAGTCTGCAGCCAAATGTCAGAAACACCCAAAAAATGTATCTGAAAGTGATTTGATGTGTCTTATATGAATTAAACATGAACATGAATGAGATTTGACACTTAGAATCCGTCTGTCCCGCCCACCTGCTTCACTCAGCCAATCAGAGCTCAGCTCGTGTCTGACCTGCCCACCTGCTCCACTCAGCCAATCAGAGCTCAGCTCGTGTCTATCCCGCCCACCTGCTTCACTCAGCCAATCAGAGCTCAGCTCGTGTCTGACCCCGCCCACCTGCTTCACTCAGCCAATCAGAGCTCAGCTCGTGTCTGACCCCGCCCACCTGCTTCACTCAGCCAATCAGAGCTCAGCTCGTGTCTGACCCCGCCCACCTGCTTCACTCAGCCAATCAGAGCTCAGCTCGTGTCTGACCTGCCCACCTGCTCCACTCAGCCAATCAGAGCTCAGCTCGTGTCTATCCCGCCCACCTGCTTCACTCAGCCAATCAGAGCTCAGCTCATGTCTGACCCCGCCCACCTGCTTCACTCAGCCAATCAGAGCTCAGCTCGTGTCTGAACAAAAATAGTACCCTATGAAATGCTTAATTTTTTCAGAAGTTTTGTTTTCTGTTTAAAATTTTTTAGATTCCATTCCGTTTCAGTAATTAAATTGAATTCATAAAACCTTATCAATATTAAAAAATCATAAAACTTTTTATCAATAATAGTGTCCTATAAAATTTTAATTAATTAATTTATTCGCCCACCTGCTTCACTCAGCCAATCAGAGCTCAGCTCGTGTCTGAACAAAAATAGTACCCTATGAAATGCTTAATTTTTTCAGAAGTTTTGTTTTCTGTTTAAAATTTTTTAGATTCCATTCCGTTTCAGTAATTAAATTGAATTCATAAAACCTTATCAATTTTAAAAAATCATAAAACTTTTTATCAATAATAGTGTCCTATAAAATTTTAATTAATTAATTAATTTATTTATTTTAATTTCTATTTTTTCTGTTTAAAAGTTTCTGGAATCCATTTTAATCATATAATTGAATGTTAATAATCTAATCAATTGAATTAATAAAACTATAACAATTTAAAAAATTTATTACAATTTTAATAATAACAAAAACTTTAACAGTTTAAGAATATATTAAATATTAATAGTGCCCTATATAATTTTTGTAATATTTTTATATTATATTTTAGAAATTCTGTTTTTATTTATTTTTTTTATTTTTATTTAGCTATGTTTTATGATGTAATACAGATTTATTATCAAAAATAGTGGTAATCACATGAATGCATAAAACTTTAACAATTAAGTTAATATTTTAAAATGTAATCCCTTTATTTTTCTATTATTATTTTTTTTCCCCAAACAAAGTGCTGTGCCAATGCAAAGATAATAGAAAAACAGACCAATCTCGTACCTATTTCTAATGTTTCTAACGCTGAAGAATAAAAATAAGCTTTCAAAGATTTAAAAACAACTATAATTACTGTTTAAATTAAATCAGAGTTGAAAAATTGTGTGATATTCCATAAAAAATAATGTTTAGTAAACTGTATTGTTCTTCTTATTTCAAGAAGCACATTTATAATGTACAATAGTAATGGGTCAAAGACGAAAAAGGGTTTAAGCATAAAAACAATAAGTGTAATACTGCTTTAAATTGTTGTTGTTTTCCCCCCCAATTAAAAAGTTTTCTGTTTAATTTAATTGCAATTTTGTTTTTGTTTTTCTGAGCAAAAAATAAATATCATACATTTTTCCCTGATTTACAGAAGAGACCCACTAAAATGTCATTCAGTGTAACAATCTTGTCAGGCATATTTACAACAAAAATCAATTTATGACATATTAAACGACTAATTACTTTCACCCCAAATACCAATTAGTTGTAATTTTACATTTTTTAAATGTGCCACTATCCTAGGTTTGACCCATTTGTCAGTAAGAATTTTTTACTCGTTTAAAACACAATCAAATTTAATATGCCCTCTTATTCGTTTATATATTTTAATATGTACACGTCAGAATAAGCATGTTATTTGAATTTTTACATAAATATTGTGTTACACTGAATGACAATGTAACATTATTTCAACCAAATTGTGACATTTTATCTTTTATCTTAAAAGTAGACACTTTTGTAAATTTCTTTTGATGCGGACATCTTAACGTCTAACGTCATAATAGTCAATCAATGAATCGCGAATCAATGAAGTGTTCATCCCTACTTTTGATTTATTCATCCAAATTTTGCCAAATTAAATCAAAAGTAAATTCCATCCTCATTTATCGCATCACCAGATTCAATTCAGCTCAAATGAGTCGTTATTATGATTGATTGAGACCAGATTCTCTCACGATGAATGTGAAATATTGAGTAAAACGACAGCTTCTTTGATCACATGACGGTGTAGTTTAATATTTCACGCGTGTCCCTCGGCTTCCTCGCGCCGTGATGGACGTGTGGCTCTGTGAAGTGGCCACAAACAGGGATAAATAAATAAAGACGGGCTCTTAGCGTGACCTTCTCCTGCTGTCTGTGATTGACAGATGCTTTATTATTCTCATACAGCCAGAACGAACGTGTGTGCTGAACACTAACGAGTCTGCATGAAAACACGGCCAAGTTAATGTCGTGTCAGAGCGGGTTAATATTGTTAATTATAACAAAACAAAACCATAAAAATCATTACTTGAAATTAAATAAATGTTATCTGAAATTAAATATTTTTAATTATATTTTTATAGCTAGTTGCCAAAGCAACATTTCTCATTTTCATTTAGTTTAAATTGAAGTACTAAAATAACTAAAACTAAATCATCTAAAACTAAACACTAGAACTCAATAAAAAACTGTATAGATATATATAGAAAAAAAACAAATAAATAAAAATTACAGAAATACACAACAAAATGACTAAAACCTTAAAATTAAAATTAAAAATGTAAAATTAATTAAAAATATTAATAAAAACTTTAGTAGCATATTAGTAGTATACTAAAGAATATAAAACTAAAACTTAATAAAAACTGTATAGATATATAGAAAAAAAATTAAATAAAAATTACAGAAATACACAACAAAATTACTAAAACCTTAAAATTAAAATTAAAATGCAAAATTAATAAAATATATTACTAAAAACTTTAATAGCATATTAGTAGTATACTAAAAAATATCAAACTAAAACTTAATAAAAAAAATATATAGACATTTAAAAAATGAATAAAAATGACAAACATAACAAAATTGCGAAATTTTTACTAACATTAAAATTTTTAGAAAATATAATAATAAAGACATATTGGACATATTTTAGGAATATAAAGACAGACATATTAAAAAAAACAACAAAAAAAAACAATGTTTCTAAAATTATTTAAATTTTATTTTAAAAAAATATTTAAAATTATCTACATTTCTAAAATTTTAAATAAAATTAAAGTGGACACAGAACATATAAAAATTAACTCTAATTCAAAATATTTACAAAAGCTTAATAGTGTATCAGTGGTATACTAAAATAACTACGATTAAATATTCTAAAAACATGATAAAAACACGACAAAAACTTTAACTACAATTAAAATTAAAACAGAAAATATGTAAATAAAATCAAATTCAAAATGTTAGCAAACGCTACAATAGTACATGGCATAATGGTACATCAATATTATACTAAAGTAACACTGATGCAGAGAAGAGAAGTTTTTAAGGTTAAAATGACATCAAAATACAAATAAAGCTCATTTTAGTAAGTGTACGGTGACACGTTTAATGCATATAGAAATGTAAGTCACATTTAAATGGTTGTTGGTGTTTTAAGAATTCAGATGTGCTCTTTATTTGCTTACTCGTCACATCTTGCCTGCTTTTTTCTTCTGAAAGCTGTCTCCTCGCCGTCGTCGTTTACCCTGAAGACTAACACACTGAGCACCGCCGTGCCAAGCTCCTACTATCCAGGTAAAGCTCTGCATGTCCACTCAATTCTGTCTGAAACACCTGTGCTTTTGTCACGTCTGTCACTGAGCTTCATAGACCGCATGAAATCACAGTGGGAGTTCTTTTAGCCCACATCCATCATTTTGAGTTCATCTATATGCTAACGTACCACTAAACACATAAAAAATGACACTTTTAGAAGATGTATTGTTCAAAAGTTTTTTTTTGTTTTTTTTTTAAGAAATTTTTATTTTTATTCAGGGTTATTATAGTTAATCCTCAAAAAAGTTTCATTTCTTGAAATAAAATAAACTTTAGCTAAAATACACTAAATAAACTAAAATAAAATATTTTAAAAAGCTTATTTTATTTCAGCGATCATAAAAACTATTAAAAGAAACATTTTCATTACTTGAAATAAAATAAACTAAATAAAAATATTATATAAATATGTTAAATATACTAAAATAAAACATCAACTTATTTTATTTCAGCTACCATAAAAAATACATTTACTTGAAATATAAAATAAACTTCAACTGAAATACACTAAACATACTAAAATAAAATATTTTAAAAACGTTTTATTTTAGCTAGTTGCTAAGACAGCATTTCTCCTATTAATTTAGTTTAACCTGATACATTAATAATAATTAATATATTAATTAAATAAAATATTTTTAAAACTTGTTTTATTTTATCTAGTTGCTAAAACAACATTTCTCCTATTAATTTAGTTTAACCTGATACATTAATAATAATTAATATAGTAAATAAAATATTTAAAAAACTTGTTTTATTTTAGCTAGTTGCCAAGGCAACATTTCTCCTATTAATTTAGTTTAACCTGATACATTAATATAACATATAACATATGTTAATTATATATTACAATATATAACATATATTAATTAAACATACATTAATACAAATTAAAATTACAAAAACACACAAAAAATTACTAAAACTTTAACTAAAATTAATATAAAAACAGAAATGTCTAATTAAAAACTAATTATTAATTTTAAAATGTTATTCAAAACTATAATATTATCTCAAAGATACTAAACTTATACTGCTTTTATTCATCAAGGACACTTTAAATTAATCAAAAAGTGAAAATTAAGAAGTTTAACCTGATACATTAATATAACATATAACATATGTTAATTATATATTACAATATATAACATATATTAATTAAACATACATTAATACAAATTAAAATGACAAAAACACACAAAAAATTACTAAAACTTTAACTAAAATTAATATAAAAACAGAAATGTCTAACTAAAAACTAATTATTAATTTTAAAATGTTATTCAAAACTATAATATTATCTCAAAGATACTAAACTTATACTGCTTTTATTCATCAAGGACACTTTAAATTAATCAAAAAGTGAAAATTAAGACATTTATAATGTAACAAATTCTATTTCATCACAGTTTCCACAAAAATATTCTGTTTTCAACATTGATTATAATAATAAATGTTTCTTGAGCAGAATATTATACTGATTTCTGAAGATCATGTGACACTGAAGACTGGAGTAATGATGCTGAAAATACAGCTTTGATGACAGAGATAAATTACAGTTTAACAGATATTCACATAGAAAACAGCTGTTTTATATTCTAATAATATTTCGCAATTTTTACAGCATTTTAGATCAAATAAATGCACATTTAAAAAATCGTACCAAACCCAAACTTTTAAACAGTGGTGTAAACTTTTACATTTTACAGTCTTTTTCTTTGTGCAAGGTGGCTAACTATTAACAGTTTAACCAGCAAAGCATGGGGGGGGGTCTGTGTATAACCAGTTATGTCTGTACGGTCACCTGTTTAACCTTCCTGACTAATGCAGTACTGACTTGATCTGGATCAGTGTGGACTGACCCGCTTTCTCTTCTCTGTAAACCTCTGCATGTCTCTCGGCCGTGAGCAGATCCCTTCGTGCCGACCGCAATCTTAGGTGAGAAAACCTCTGTTTCTGTTCCACACATGACGGTGTCCTGAGAATAGCTTGTTTGTGTTGACGAGAGACAGACAGGAAGTAGATCTGACGCTTCCTCACATTCATACCTGCCTGCTTTTCTCTTCTGTGTGAGACTTGAGGGTTTATTCCTCCCCGAGCCGAGGCTTCACCCCATCCCATCCGCATTCCGTGTCGTGCGTGTGACGTCACGTATGTCTATGACCTCTCATGTGCATGGACAGATAATGTGGACCGGATGAGGGGGGAGTGACAGTGTGGCACGAACGAATAAAGCGACCCATGGTCATTTCCATCAGTGTCTTCAGACGTGCTCTTTATGCTCACGATAGCGTTTAAAACACACTTTGTCATTATAAAATCAATTGTGCACATGTCAGAGTCTGTGTTTATAACGATCACATTTATTAAACTTT
The DNA here is from genome assembly GCF_001515625.1 of Sinocyclocheilus rhinocerous. NCBI lineage: Eukaryota > Metazoa > Chordata > Actinopteri > Cypriniformes > Cyprinidae > Sinocyclocheilus > Sinocyclocheilus rhinocerous. The sequence goes on along the minus strand of NW_015641034.1, from coordinate 220,154 downwards.
AAAAATGGCTCCAAATCACTATATTAAATGAGATCTTGGGTTCAGGAAGTATATTTCCCATTCATCCATTTGAAAGACACGAGGATGCGTACTAATTACTGAACTAGTAGTCCCATTAAAGCACTTCTGTTGTCTTAAAGGGATAGTTCACCTGAAAATTATCATTCAGTTATCATTTGCTCACCCTCGTGTCGTTTCTGTCTTCTGTGGAACACAAAACAAGATATTTTAAAGGGGTCATATGATGCTATTTTTTTCAAAGGAGAAAGGAAAACTTGAAATCGCATCATATGACCCCTTTAAAGAATGTTGGGAACCAAACAGCTTTGGACCCCATTGACTTTCATTGTATGGACAAAAAACATTTTTCAAAATATCTTTCTTTGTGTTGCACAGAAGTCATTCAGGTTTGGAATGACATGAGGGTGAGTAAATGATGGCAGAATGGGGTGAACTATTCCTTTAACTGACTTTAAGTAGATAGCTATCTAGTTATAATGCGTTCATTCAGTCTTGGTTTTTTTAAACAAATGAAGGTTTTAGGCACCCACTGAAGCCGATCTCATCCTTGACATCATGCGACGACCTTCAACGTTGAAGTTTGTTTGAATAAACGTTGAAATGTGGTTGAAATAATATAAGTTGTTATTTCAACAGGTTGTACAAAGGTTAACAAAATACTTAGAAATCAACACAGAAATTTTAATAAGGTCTTTACAAACAGTAAAATGTTGAAACAATGTTGGGATATCAACGTTGATTTGATTTACGATATCCAACCTTGATCAATGACGTGAATAAACTTTGAAATGTGGTCAAAATAATGTAAGCTGTTGTTTTAGCATTAAAAAAACAAAAAGTTAAAAGCTACATGGTTGTGAAAATTTTTTAAACTTTGCCAAGATCTGTACGAAAAGACATTAAAACATTCAACATCAACATTGATTTGATTTGCAAAACGTTGATTAACCCTTGAATACACATTGAAATGTGGTTGAAATAATGTTGGTGGTTGTTTTAACTTTGAAAAAACATTTAGTGCTAAATGGTTGCAAAAAGGTGAACAAAATACTTATAAACCAACACTGGAATTTTAACAAGATCTGTCGGAAAAGTAAAATGTTGAAATAATGTTGTGATACCAAGTTGAAATTAAATTCAACACTGATTTGACCTTGATCTATGACATTGATAAACACATTAATAAGCATTGACTTGTGTTTTAAATAATGTCATTTGTTGATTCAACATTTAAAAACAAAAAGGTTGTAAAAAGGTTACCTAAAAACTTCAATTCAACATTGAATTTGTAAAAATATATGTACGAAATATAGAACATTGAAACAATGTTGCAAGATCAATGTTGACTCAACCTTTTGAGCCATGACTTTGATTTGCCTGTAAATAATCATTGGAATAATGTCAGCTGTTGTTTCAACATTGAAAAACAGTGTTATTTAATGAAAAAAAGGTTCTAAAAAATATAAACAAACAATGAAATTTTAACAAGAACTGTGCAAAAAAGTAAAACAATTAAACAGTATTGCTCAACATTGATCAATTCAACATTGAATTTGTAAAAATATATGTACGAAATATAGAACATTGAAACAATGTTGCAAGATCAATGTTGACTCAACCTTTTGAGCCATGACTTTGATTTGCCTGTAAATAAACATTGGAATAATGTCAGCTGTTGTTTCAACATTGAAAAACAGTGTTATTTAATGAAAAAAAGGTTCTAAAAAAATATAAACAAACAATGAAATTTTAACAAGAACTGTGCAAAAAAGTAAAACAATTAAACAGTATTGCGACATCAACATTGATTGGATTTGCAAAACTGAACCAAATTCTACGCCGGTTCAGCCTTGATCCATGACATTAATTAACCCAAGTAACATTGAAATGTGGTTGAAACAATGTCTCAACGTTGAACAACAATGGCATTTAATGCAAAAAGGTTGTAAAAAGCTTAACAGAATACTTAGAAATCAACAATGAAATAAATTTAAAAAAAACATTCAAGTGATTCAACCTCGATCCATAATGTTGATTTAATGCAAAAACTTGACTAAAATATATAGAATTCAACATTGACATTTTAACAAGATTTGTAGAAAAGGTAAAACCTTTAAACATCGTTGCAATATCAACGTTGATTTGCAAAACTGAAACAAAATTCTACACTGATCCGAACTTGGTCAGTGACGTAGATTCACCCGTGAATAAATGTTGAAAAGTGTTTTAAATAATGTCAGTTGTTTCAACGTTAAAAATTAAAATAAGGGCTAAATGATTGTAAAAAGGTTAACAGAATACTTAGATATCAGCACAGATTCACCTGTGAATAAACATTGAAATGTAATGGCAGTTGTTGTTTTATTTAAAAAAAACATTCAAGTGATTCAACCTCGATCCATAATGTTGATTTAATGCAAAAACTTGACTAAAATATATAGAATTCAACATTGACATTTTAACAAGATTTGTAGAAAAGGTAAAACCTTTAAACATCGTTGCAATATCAACGTTGATTTGCAAAACTGAAACAAAATTCTACACTGATCCGAACTTGGTCAGTGACGTAGATTCACCCGTGAATAAATGTTGAAAAGTGTTTTAAATAATGTCAGTTGTTTCAACGTTAAAAATTAAAATAAGGGCTAAATGATTGTAAAAAGGTTAACAGAATACTTAGATATCAACACTGATTCACCTGTGAATAAACATTGAAATGTAATGGCAGTTGTTGTTTTAACATTAGTAGCATTTTTGCATTAAACGCCATTGTTTTTCAAAGTACTTAGAATTCAACATTGAAATCTATAGGAAATTAAAACAATGTTGATTTGATTTGCAAAACTGAAATACAATTCAGCAACAATTCAACCTTGATCCTTGACGTTGAATGTTTGAAATAATGTCTGAATGTTGAAAATCAATGACGTTTAATGCAAAAACGTTACCAAAGTACTTAAATTCATGGGATAATTTTCATTTTTGGGTGAACTAAGCCTTTAAGCATTGAAATGCCAGCTTGAATCACGTGTAGGGCTCGTTTAGGTCTGTTTAGGAAGTTTTATCTGTTATTGCTACAAACGTGTCACGGTGAAGGACCTGAATGGGATTTGTACTTGAGGAACCCGAGCGTTGAGCAGGTTCAGATTCGGCCTCGTCTCATTCCTTCATTTTGACACCTCAGACGGTTCAGCGCAAGTCAGTCAGAACCTCAGATAGTCTCTGGACTTCATGTGTAGCTGCTCTTGCTTCAACTATCTTGTTGCTTACACCCTTTTTCCTCTCTCTTCCTGTTTTCTTTCTTCACATTTAACCTGTTATGTATCCTCTTAAAAAGTGCCCATTAATGGTAAGTTGCCAATCGGCCCTGTGTTTTTTGGGGGTGACTGTCAGTGGGATCCGCTCCCCCCTCTCCCCTCAAACCGTGTCGCCTCTCTCGCATGGCCTTGTGTCGCATTTCGCCTCCCATTAGCTAGCATGGCCGTCACCCGTGGCCGCCCTCATCATGCATACAGTATATGTGACACCCTCCACTCAACTGCATCCTCAAATGTGCTTTCTTTTGGTTTTGGTGCCCAACCCTGTCGTGAAGGTGCCACATTTAATCACCATTTCACCATTCGTACGACCTCATTTTGACATCGGATAGCCAGTTTCTTTAGCTAGAACAGACGGCTTGGTTTTGTTTCGATGTTACCGGCGTTCTGTTTATGCACATGTTTGGATTCGACTCACCTGTTGTTCTGTGCTCATCTCTTCATGTAGTCGTCAACCTACTGCTCATCCAATCCTTTGCAGTTTTCTTCTGCGTTTGCTGACCGTTTGTCCCTTGCGTTTTTCCCATCAGACGAGAACCACACCATGACAAGCGAGACCAGCAGCTTGGTTCAGTCGCACACTCACTCCTACAAGAAACGCGAGGCGGTGGATGTCCCATATCAGACGGGACAGCTTCATCCGGCCATCCGTGTGGCCGATCTTCTCCAGCACATCACGCAGATGAAGTGCGCCGAGGGTTACGGCTTCAAAGAGGAATACGAGGTGCGTTCTTTTACTTTAGTCAAAATTTGTTTTGTCACACGTTTGTACGTCACTGCATGCTGTTTGCATATTACTTTTTAAGGGTGGTAACTGAATAAATCACCACAGGTAAAAACACACTCACCCCAGTGTCGTTCCAAACTTGACTTTGTCTTTTGTGAATCACAAAAGGAGATGTTTAGCTTCAGTTTTCTGTACAACAATTTCTCTTGATGTAGAAATTTTTACATTTTGTCCAATGTCTCTCTTTGAAAGTCGTACTGGTTTGAAACGACATGAGACTGAGTAAATTATTCATTTTTAGCAGAACTATTCTATTAGTATTCACTGCAATAAGTTTCTTACTCAGTATGTTTGTCTTGTTTTCCAGCACAATCAAAACATTTAATTACGAAGCAAAATGACTTACGATATTAAGTCCCGCTTTCTGAAAATGAAATGAGTTTATGCTTAAAACAAGAAAACATTTCTGTCAGTGTGAACAGAAAAATAAACTTCAGAGGAAAAACATGATTACTATTTTTGACCCCATTAGCAGATATTTTTCTTGTTTTAAGCATAAAAAGTGTTTTAAATGTTTTAAATAATGTCAGTTGTTTCAACGTTAAAAATTAAAATAAGGGCTAAATGATTGTAACAGAATACTAGAGGATACATAACAGGTTAAATGTGAAGAAAGAAAACAGGAAGAGAGAGGAAAAAGGGTGTAAGCAACAAGATAGTTGAAGCAAGAGCAGCTACACATGAAGTCCAGAGACTATCTGAGGTTCTGACTGACTTGCGCTGAACCGTCTGAGGTGTCAAAATGAAGGAATGAGACGAGGCCGAATCTGAACCTGCTCAACGCTCGGGTTCCTCAAGTACAAATCCCATTCAGGTCCTTCACCGTGACACGTTTGTAGCAATAACAGATAAAACTTCCTAAACAGACCTAAACGAGCCCTACACGTGATTCAAGCTGGCATTTCAATGCTTAAAGGCTTAGTTCACCCAAAAATGAAAATTATCCCATGATTTACTCACCCTCAAGTCATCCTAGGTGTATATGACTTTCTTCTTTCAGACGAATCCAGTCAGAGTTGTGTCTAAAATGTCTTTGATCTTCCAAGCTTTAGAATGGCACTCAGCGGGTGTTGCAGTGCATCAGTCCAAAAGAAGTGAAATTAAGAGCATATATCCATAGTATAACGTGCCTCACACGGCTCCGGGGGGTGAATGAAGGCCTTCTGTAGCGAATTAATCCGTTGTTGTAATAAAAATATACATATTTAAAAACGTATAAACACTTTTCTGTCACTTCCTGAAACTGTCGTATGTGCGTTCATTCCGGGCGGATGACGTAGGACGTATGCGTAGGGAAACTTTGCTTCCTTTGCTCCTGTAAACAAACGTTGGTTTTCGCGAGACTAGCATATTCTCACTGGCGCATATGTCCTACGTCATCGCCCGAAACAGCTTCCGCGTACGACAGTTAGCGCAAGCTACAGAAAAGTGGTTATAACATTTTAAATATGGATATGTTTCTTACAAGAATGCATTAATTCGCTACAGAAGGCCTTCATTCACCCCCCGGAGCCGTGTGAGGCATGTTTTACTATAGATGTATGCGCTTAATTTCACTTCTTTTGGACTGATGCACTGCAACACCCGCTGAGTGCCATTCTAAAGCTTGGAAGATCAAAGGCATTTTTTATATAACTCCGACTGGATTCGTCTGAAAGAAGAAAGGCATAAGCAGCCCTTTTTGGATATATGTAAGATGTTTTAGTTGCTTGTTAGTTGCTAATATGACTCGTTAGCTCCCGATTGTCCTGTAGTTTGTCTTGAAGCTCCTGTAGTTTCACCAGTCCTTCCTTAGCATTGCTTGCCGCACGCATATTATCAGACAGGATGTTGTCCTTTTTCTAATGCAAGTCTTTTGATTTGCATAAAATTGCATTTAAAATTTTCAAAAAACATAGTTGCTGGGTCGCTTGTAATACACAGAGATGGGTATTTTTTATTTTTCTGTATCTTTAGTTAATGTCATTTTCACTGTAAAAAACAAAGTGTTTGATCAGAGTTATTATAGAAAGAAATAAAACTAAAACCATAAGAAGATAATTACTGAAATAAAATAAACTTTATTTGAAATAAAATTTTAAAAACCCTAAAAACTTATTTTAGTTCAGCGAGTTGCCAAAGCAATATTTCTCATTTTCATTTAGTTTAACTTGATGTACTAAAATAACTACAACGGAAACTGAAATAAAATTAATAAAAAATAGAGATATTAAAAAAAAAAACTAATAAAAATGAGAAAAAAACACAACAAAATTACTGAAATATTACAAAAAAATAAAAAAAATAAAAACAAATGTTAGTTGTCAAGGAAATATTTCTCATTTTTATTAAGTTTAAATTGATGTACTAAAATAACTGAAATAAAGAAAAATACAGTTTGAAGAAATAAAAACGGTAATTATGACTTTTTATCAGAATTGTGATATAAACACAATATTCTGAGAAGAAAATCCAAATTATAATAATAATTATGAATCTGATATAAAAACATTTAAATGAGATTAAAAAGTCTGCAATTACATTTTCTATTTTTAATCCTGTGGCACAAAAAAAAACAGAATGCAAGATATAAACTCAGAATTGTGAGGAAAAAAAGGCAGTTATCTTTTTAAAATTTTTATTCCATGGTAGAAATGGGCTTCCATAATATATATATATATTTAAAAAAAAACAATATTATTAAAAATCACAAAAAAACAACCAAATTACTAAAACTTTAACTGAAAATGAAAAAAAAACAAATAAATAAAAACCAACTTAACACTGATTCAGTTTTAAATAATGCAAAATAATTTATAATAATAATTTAAAACATAATTGAAATAATACTTTAAAGTGAAACAGTCATATTTCATTCCATCACAATTATTATTATTAATAATAATATTTTTAATTTTATTATTACATGATTAAATGGAAATATTTAAATAAATAAATAAAATCTAAATTTAAAATGAAAACAGAAAATTAATAATTTCTTCAGTTTTTGAATCATGTTATGGAAAAATGTAACTATTTATTAAAAGAGCAACAGTGTCGTGTTTATTTATAGTGTCAGAATCCAACATGTGAACATCTGGCTCTGAGGACGTTTATTTGTGGGTAAAACCCATCAGAAGCTTCTGGACCGAACTGTGAAGCTTTAATCGTCGCAGTCAGACGTCACAGAGGTCCTCCTCATGAGCTGAGCGCAGTAATCCATCCACAAACACCTCGAGCATGCTGCCGTGCATAGCAATAAAGGATCAACAACTGCATCTTACAGCATGCATTATTAAGTTGGGTTGATGCTTGTTTTATTCATGCTTGCTTTGACGTCTTTCAGAGAGCGCGTGTCATTCGGCATCAATTTCATTTCACGACTCTGTTTATCTGATCTGATTCCACCTCCTGCTGTTATCCTCAGCGCCACTGAGACGAAACGCAGGTTAATGCACGTCCTCTCGTTCTGGACGAATCCAGATCCGGTTTTTAGCATCGCCACAGTTTGGGCTCATGATTCCAGTCATGCGTCTGATTGGCTGTGGTTTTGAGGCTCAGCCAATCACAGCGAGAGGCCTAGAGGCACAGAAACAGCCTGGAGCTTCCTGCCAGCCATTTCTCCATCCGCTCCATTCCAGAAGATTATTTATTCAGCACCACATTTTTGTATTTCAAAAGATTATTTTCCCATCAAGCAAAGTCTGAAAATCATTATTCTCTCCTGTTTCGCTTCAGCAACTCTTAAAGGGACAGTTCACCCAAAAATGAAGTACTGTCGTCAGTTACTCACCGCAGTATTATCTTAGTGTCATTGAAAATACTATTATAGGTTTTGTTAATATTTTGAATTGGGTTTTATTTTTATATTTTCTGTTTTCGTTTTAATTTTAGTTACGTTTTAAGTGATTTTGTTGTTTTGAGTTTTTTTTTATATGTGAAAAAAATGTGTTAATTAAGTTTTAGTTTTAGACATTTTAGTACTTCAAGGTAAACTTAATGAAAATGAGAAATGTTGCCTTGGAAACTGGCTAAAATAAAATAATTTTTGTCATTTTAATTATTTTTTTTAAATATATCTATATATTTTATATTACATTTTAGTTTTTAGTTTTATCTAGTTTTATTTAGGCAATTAAAAATAACATAAAATAAGTTTAAGGTCTTTATTTTATGTTTATTTTATTTATTTATTTATTTATTTTTTGTGTGTGTGTGTGTGTGTTTTTAAAAAAAAAGTTCTGTTGAAAGTTTTTTTTTTTTTTTTTATAGTGAATTTATTTCAGTTGATGTTTAGTTTATTTATTTTATTTTTATTATTTAAGTTTTTATTTTATTTAAATAAGTTTCATTTTTCATAGTTAATTTATTTCAGTTAATACTTATTTTATTTTAATTTTTATAACGTTTTTATTTTATTTTATTAAAATTTAATTTATTTCACATAATGTTTATGTAATTTTTAATTTTATTTTAAAAAGTTTAAGTTTTTTATATTTAATTAAATTTATTTATTTCAGTTAATTTTATTTTATTTTTTTTAAAGTATTTCATAATTTTAGTTTTAGATATCCCTAATAGATAATAACCCAGACTCACCCTCATGTTGCTCCAAACCCACAAGACTAGAGTTAAAACCCAAAACTGTCATAAAGGCTTTGCAAAACGAATCCATGTGAATCAAGCAGTTTAATTCAAGTCTTGTAAAGAAATAGGATGGCTTTATATGATGAACGGATTTCATTCAGCCTTTTATTTACATCTAAACGATGATCTAAACCTCTCAGGGTTGATTTCAAGACTCTTGATTTGTGTTTTGCAGATTAACCGAAGTCTTACAGGTTTGGAGCGACATGAATTATGACAGGATTGACATTTCTGAGTGATTTATTCCTGAAGGTCGAGCCTGTTTGCTGCATGTCTTTAAAAGCACACAGAAGCGCCGTCAGTGTCTGTTTGACAGAATCTGGGCTGTGTACGTACTCTCGGAGGCGTGTGTGTGTGTGTGTGTGACCGTCTTGAATATTTAAATGTGTGTGTGTTTGACTCGGCTGTCATGATTCTCCCGCTGCGGTCTCGGCGTCGGACTCTGAAAGGTGTTTGTCAGTCGCTCGTAGCTCGTCTCGCTGTCACTGACGCCACATGAAAGCACAGCGTCTCAGAAGACGCCGCGGCGCTGAGTAACGAACACAGAAGCAACGTCAGCGTGCATTCAGTTGGCTTTAGTGTCTGTTTTGATGCATTAAATACATCTGCCTTTCATGACCTTTACAAAACCAGTCGTGTAGCTGCTGTTATACTGTGAATATGTGTATTTATGTTATGAGTATATTTACAATATAACATGACCCTGAGAGCCTGTCAGTGTCAGTGTTATTTTAGTATCATACAGTAAATTTTTTTCCATTTTCCATTTTCATTTAAATTTTAGTTCAAGTTTAGTAATTGTGTTGTGTTTTTGTGATTTTAGTAGTTATATATATATATATATATGTGTGTGTGTGTGTGTGTGTAAATTTATGTCTATATATATATATATATA
>NW_015641034.1:203993-207921 GCF_001515625.1 Sinocyclocheilus rhinocerous | reverse complement strand
GGTGTCAGTAAATTGATTAGAATTGAGTAATGTATTTTATTTGTATTGAAGAATTAGAATTATTTAATCCAATTTAAAACAAAATATTTATTTTTTTGTATTTAATATAAATATTATATTAATATTTCATCATTAAAAAGTTATTATAAAATGCATAAATATATAACTTATATGCATACACTACCGGTTTACACAAAAATATTGTGCAGCACGACTGTTTTCAACATTGATAATAATCAGAAATGTTTCTTAAGCAGCAAATAATCATATTAGAATGATTTCTGAAGATCATGTGACACTGAAGACTGGAGTAATGATGCTGAAAATACAGCTGTGCATCACAGAAATAAATTACAGTTTAACAGATACTCACTTAGAAAACAGCTGTTTTAAATTATAATAATTTTTCACAATTTTACTGTATTTTTAATCAAATTAATGCAGCCTCGTTGAGCAGAAGAGACCTTCAGAAACATTAAAAAATCAAACTTTTTAACACTAATGCATTTCAAGATAAGATGCGTTTATATTTATTTTCCAGACACAGTGTTGAGCTTTAAAATGAAACTTTTGAATCAAAGTCGTTTTCTGTGTCTGTAAGGCTTCTCAAAGGTTCACATGATGGGAATGAAAGAGCGTTGCAGGTTAAATCTGACTCATCTTGGCTTCTGCAGCGATTCATGCCACGATAACCTTCTGATCTCAGACGTAACCTCAGTCACAGAGCTGCTGATAGAGCCGAGATGTTCCTCAGAAAGCTCGGTTCCTCTGGGTCTGCACGGCCCTCAGAAGCCAGCGCTGAGGTTTATTTTCATAATTAGCTGTAATTGCGTGGCGAGGAGAGCGTCTCGTACGGCATTAATGTTTCATGAGTTTCTGTAGCGGAGGAACAAACGTGGGCTGCTGCTGCGTCTGCGTCTACATTTCGTTCAATGTAACTAATAATATTCTCAAAGCAGAATAATGTCTGTCACCACAGAAAATAATACTAAAACAACCCTCAGATCAGTGTTGGGGAAAGTTACTTTTAAAAGTAATGCACTACAATGTTGCGTCACTCCATAACAAAGTAATGTTACTTAGTTACTTTTTATGGAAAAGTAATCTGATTACGTAACTCGCGTTACTTGTAATGCGTTACCCCCAGCACTGTCTCAGATTAAAAAAACTAGAAGTGGATGTTATGCAATAAACGCTGTATATGTTATCATGCTCGAAAACCAATGCATAGCATGCCATGAATTCTTTGTGCACAAGATAATCCCAAAATGCATTGCAACACGTGAAAACAAAATGTATCCAAGATGGCAGATGAGGTAAGAAAAAGGTTAATTCATTAATTTATCATGAATTAGAAGTTTATATAAATATTATAGATTGTAGAAAATTACAATAATATTACAATATAATTTAATGTTAAATTGAAATTATTACATAATTTAAATATTCAGTTCGATTTTTTGTTTTATTTTATGACTAGGCTTTTAACATTTTGTTTGATTTTAATATTATATAATTAAAATACAAAATTCAATCTTAATAATATACTATTAATATTTTTATTTGATGTGATTATTAAATAATTGAAACATTCAATTCAATGTTTCATGATAGTTTAACAGTTTTAATAATATGCTATTAATATTTTTTGTTTGATTTTAATGTTAAATTATTGAAATACACTTTCAATTAAATGTTTAAAAATTGTTTTAAATTTTAATAATATGCTATTAATATTTTTTGTTTGATTTACATTTTTAAATAATTTAAATAAATATTTAAATTTTTTAAATGTTTAATGGTAATTTAACCATTTTAATAATATACTATTAATGTTTTTGTTTGATTTTAATATTATATAATTTTAATACAAATTAAATTAAATGTTTATTAATAATTTTTATTAATAATTTTAACATTATGTAATGATAATAATTAATGTAATAATTGTAATAATATGTAATAATAGTTTTAATAATATGATATCCGTATTTTGTTAGATTTTAATTGTCATTTAATTTTAAAATGCACTTAATATTTTTATTGATTTTAATATTAAATTATGTATTTAATTAAATGTTTGATATTAACAGTTAATTTGTAACAAATAAAAATGTTAATGATGTAAAATTAATGTTTTAATTGATTTTAAATAGTGAATAATATAAATATTCAATGAAATGTTTAATAATAATTTAACATTAGTAATTTTTTATTGATGAATGTGTGTGCTTGTTAGAGTAAACATGCTAATGCCAAACTTGAGTAAGCTGAGGTGATTTTCTGTGGTAACTGAGATGCTACACATTCTGATTGTTGATCATAAAGTTGATTTTCCTCTTTTCTCCGACTCTTCAAGTCCGACTCCATTCTCATGTGTTGTCCTGACCTTTGACCTGTTGTTTGTCGCTCGTGTTCGTTCTGCTAACCGTGTTTTTCTCTGTTATATCATTGTGTTTCAGAGCTTCTTTGAAGGGCAGGCGGCGCCGTGGGACTCGGCCAAAAAAGACGAGAACAGAATGAAGAACCGTTACGGCAACATCATCGCATGTACGTAGAGAAGCATTCCTAACTCTGTGTGTGAGTGTGTGTGTGTGTGAGAGTGTGTGTGTGTGTGTGTGTGTGGTGTGTGTGTGTGTGTGTGTGTGAGTGTGAGTGTGTGTGTGTGTAATTAACAGTCATGTCACTAACCAAACTCTCCTTAAAGCAAATAGAGCGTCAGCAGCATTATGAAAATCTGCTTCTAGTGAGTGGCGTAATTTCTCAGGACGTTGCTTTAAGACCAGGGGTTTTCCCATGAGCCTCTGGGCCGCCGTCACGCGTGAGCCAATCACAGCGCAGGAGCTTTAGCATCTCTCTGACAGAGAAAAACAGGAGAATTGAGTTTAGCTGCTGATGTAATAAATAAATGTGTAATTATAATTTAGCAACTTTAATAATATACTATTGATGTCTTTTATTTACTTTTTGCATTCAATAATTTAAACAAATATGCAATTAAATGTTTAACAATTTTAATAATATGCTATTAACATTTTGTTTCAGTTTTGTTCTTGTGTGTGATTGTTTCAAACGAGCGTTAATGTCGAGTCCTGAGATCGTCCAGAATGCTGAGTGTGACTCTTCATGTGTGCTGAATGTGATGTGGTTATTGTTATTGTTATTGTTATTGTTTGTTTGTTTGTGTTTTTCAGATGATCACTCGCGTGTGCGGCTGCAGCCTCTGGAGGGAGAGCAGAGCTCCGATTACATCAATGCTAATTATGTAGATGTAAGTACACACACTACCTAGGGTGTGTGTGTGTGTGTGTATGAGTGTGTATGTGTGTGTGCGTGAGAGTGTGAGAGTGTGTGCGTGTGTGTGTGTGTGTGTGTGTGTGTGAGAGTGTGTGTGTGTGTGCGAGTGCAAGTGCGCGTGTGTGTGTGAGAGTGAGTGTGTGTGTTTGCAGTCGCTCAGTAAACATCAGGATCACAGCACCTGTCATTCACACACACACACACTCACTCACACACACACACACACACTCACTCACACGCACACACTCACACACAAACACAAACGCAATTTTAAATGAAATAAAGCAATGTTTTATTTTATTTATTTGTTTGTTTGTTTTAATTAATTTATTAATTAATTTATTTTCATTTTAGTTTGGAGTTAGTCTGTAGTAATTGTAACTTGATATAATACTTACGTACATACATATATAATAACTCAATTTTAGCAAATATTTGCAGTTTTAGCAACTAAAGATGATTGTTTGGAATATTTTCTATCTAAATTTTCAGTAAAGATTTATAAATATAAAAATTAATTATATATAGTATTAATGTATATGTATGTATATAATATAAAATATAATATTAAATTAAATATATAGTAAATATATAGTGGTCTGTCATAATTTAGAGTTAACATGTAAACAAA
>NW_015641034.1:189638-202396 GCF_001515625.1 Sinocyclocheilus rhinocerous | reverse complement strand
ACACACACACACACTCACTCACACACACACACACACACACTCACTCACACACACACACACACACACTCACTCACACACACACACACACACACTCACTCACACGCACACACTCACACACAAACACAAACGCAATTTTAAATGAAATAAAGCAATGTTTTATTTTATTTATTTGTTTGTTTGTTTTAATTAATTTATTAATTTATTTATTTTCATTTTAGTTTGGAGTTAGTCTGTAGTAATTGTAACTTGATATAATACTTACGTACATACATATATAATAACTCAATTTTAGCAAATATTTGCAGTTTTAGCAACTAAAGATGATTGTTTGGAATATTTTCTAAATTTAGTTTCAGTAAAGATTTATAAAGATAAAAATTAATTATATATAGTATTAATGTATGTATATGTATATAATATAAAATATAATATTAAATTAAATATATAGTAAATATATAGTGGTCTGTCATAATTTAGAGATAACATGTAAACAAACACAAACCAAAACAACATTTGAGCAACTTCTTACAGTTTAAGCATTTAAAGAAGTTCTGGTTTTGTTTACTGAATTCAGTGAAAGAATGAAGCACAGGTGTGTTCGGTGCGTCTCTGGTTTGTAAACAGACGGTTTTCTCGCTCAGACATAAACAAATTTCACGCTGGGCCGCATAAAGATAAAGAGAGAGAAGCCTTTCTTCCAGACGCTAATTACAGACGCATGTTGTCGAATACGCTGGAGATCAGGAGGAAGAGGAGCAGAGAGGAGGAAGAGTGTGGATACAAGACGCTTGACAAATGAAATGAGCGGATTAGCCAAATCCCACAGACACTGAGCCTATTCTAGAACATAATCCCACAATCTGTGCTGAGGAATTACTGTAGATATGAGCCGCTGAGGAGAATATGAACTGTGTGCGTGTCTGACTGTAATTATTATTCCTGCTGCGCTGCAGTTTAGTTAAACCAGGGTTATTATAGATAACTAAAACCTTAAACACGTTTTTGTCACTTGAAGTAAACTTCAATAATAAACTGACATAAAATATCAAATATTATTTTATTTCATCTAGTTGACAAAGCAACATTTCTCGTTTTCATTTAGTTTATGTATTAAAATAATTAACACTGAAATAAAAATTATTAAAAACATATAGACATTAAAATAAAATAACTAATAAAAATGACAAACTTTAACTAAAATTAAAATTAAAACGGAAAATACGGAAAATTCAAAATAATAAAAAATATTACTAAATATTAAAAAAATAGTATCTGAATGATACTAATATAGCACTGGTTAAAACAGTTTTTATTGTACTGCGGTGTTGAATTCATGATTTTGTAGCATAATGAATATTGTGAAAATAACTTCATTTTATTTCAGTAAGTTTGTTTAATATTGATTAATATTTTTATTTATTAATATATAAAGTTATTTAATATTTGCATGTATATATGTGTGTTAAAAATATTAAATAATAATTTTTAATAAAAAAATGCATATTTAAATAATGTTTGCTTATTCTATCTGAATTGTATTTTTATGTTCTATAAACAATACTATTTATTATAATATAAAATATTTAAAATATGAAATAACTACATTTAAATAATGCATCTTTTAATCAATGTTTTCTAGCTGGAATTGTATTTTTGCATGTTCTCTACATACTATTTATATAATAATATAATAAATATAATATTTATATTATATATATACTTAATTAATTCAAATATTAAGGAGTCTATCATGAAATAAAATTTTTGCATGTTGTAAAATATGTTTTCTGGTTCTTGTTGTTTTTGTAGGGCTACCATCGACCGAATCACTACATCGCCACACAAGGTAAGAAACAAACGCTCATTACTTTATTTTGTGTCTGAACAACTTTGGACTGAAGTGTGTTCAAAGTTCTGACACACACACACACACACACACGGACCCCTGGTTGAGAAACACTGCTCTACATGCTGCATGCTCGCGTGTCTGGCCTAATCTGGCTGTCAGCGCGTCAGTTCTCCCAGCATGCCCCTGGAGGCCGTGTCTGATTGCTAGTTAATTGTTGTGTGATGTTTCTGGAGTGCCGGACCGCAGTGAAAATAGTATTTGAGCAAAAAAAAAATTTTACAGTACAGCTTTAAAATTGCAATGCTAATATCTATTTCAGTTTTATTTCAATTAATTGTGCAGCCCTAATGTAAAAATGACTTTCTTTTGTGAAATAGAAAATGTTGTTTGGACCCCGTTCTATTCAAAACATCTTTTTGGTGCACAGAAGAAAGTAAGTCGTACAGGTTTGGAAAAATATGAGGGTCAGTAAATGACAGAATTTACATTTCTGTGTGAACTGTCACACTCTAAACATTGGGGATCTTTATTTCAGGACACTGATGTATTAAAACACAGATGAAACATAGACGAAGGTTCATTAAAAGTTCCCTCCACTTAAAAGAATCAGTGACAGTGTAAGTCCAGGACTCAATTACACACACTAGGAACATTTGCCTCACAATGTGAGCAAACGACTGGAGTCGTGAGCGTCAGATGAGCAGCTGCATTCGTCTTATATGACGGCTGAAAAAATGGGAATAATTTTGCCGTGCCGAATCCCTGAGGTCTCATTGAAATGAGCTCGCTAGAACGATGAAAGCATTAGTCCCTCGGTGCGGGAACAGCGGCCTGACAGCAGCGCGCTGCTGAAGTCTTCTTCCCGCTGAGCGCTCGCACAGTAATTGCTGTTGGCTGACTCCACTTACAGCTGAAGCGAGCCGCTTAGAGGATCAGCAAATTACAGCAAATGTCAGCGCAATTCTCCCGGTGCAGTCCGGACGTGAGATCCGATCTGCGGTTAGGATTTAGCTAGTTAAGGATTATCTAAACGCTGCGTGTGTGTTTCTCGTAAGGAACACTTCTACAACAAAGAGTTTACCATTATGATTATAGACGTTATTGCTCAGACTTGTCTCTTTTGTAGCTCAGGAGAAACATCTGAGAAGCTGAAGACTCCATTCAATTTAAATTCTGTCTGGGAGAAAAACTGAGATGATGAAGAGATGTCAACTGTTGTTATATAGATACAAAATCAGTGTGGAAGAATTTGATGAGAAATGATTGAGATCATAATGAGTTCTTTGACTTTTGATTGCAGGCAAATCTGAGAGCAGTTTGAGACTTTATTGAGGAGAGACATGTGAGATTACTGGAGTCTTTTTCTCAGGAGAAACATCTGAGAAGCAAGAGGCTCCATTTAATCTAATTTCTGTGTAGGAGAAACAACTGAGATTTTGTGGAGTATGAATACTTCTGCAACGTGTCAAAAGAACAGAGTTTATCATTATCATAGATGTTATTGCTCAGACTTGTCTCTTTTGTAGCTCAGGAGAAACATCTGAGAAGTTGAAGACTCCATTCAATCTCAGTTCTGTCTGGGAGAAACAGCTGAGATGATGAAGAGATGTCAACTGTTGTCATAAAGATACAAAATCTATGTGGAAGAATTTGATGAGAAATGATTGAGATCATAATGAGATCTATGACTTTTGATTGCAGGCAAATCTGAGTACAATTTGAGACTTTATTGAGGAGAGACATGAGATTATGTGAGATGGAGTATTTTTCTCAGGATAAACATCTGAGAAGCAAGAGGCTCCATTTAATCTCATTTCTGTCTGGGAGAAGATGTCAACTGTTGTCATAAAGATACAAAATCTATGTGGAAGAATTTGATGAGAAATGATTGAGATCATAATGAGATCTATGACTTTTGATTGCAGGCAAATCTGAGTACAATTTGAGACTTTATTGAGGAGAGACATGAGATTATGTGAGATAGTGGAGTATTTTTCTCAGGATAAACATCTTGAGAAGCAAGAGGCTCCATTTAATCTCATTTCTGTCTGGGAGAAACAACTGAGATATTATAGAGTATGAATACTTCTACAACGTCTCAAAAGAACGGAGTTTATCATTATCATAGATGTTATTGCTCAGTCTTTTCTCTTTATAACTCAGAAGCGAAACAACTGTGAAGTTGTAGAGTTGTCATTTGTTGTCATAAAGCTATAAAATTAAAGTTAATTTGATGAGAAATGATTGAGATCATAATGAGTTCTTTGACTTTTGATTGCAGGCAAATCTGAGTGCAATTTGAGACTTCACTGAGGAGACAGATGTGAGATTATGTGAGATACTGGAGTCTTTTTCTCAGGAGAAGAATCTAATTTCTGTCTAGGAGAAACAACTGAGATGTTGTAGAGATGTCAGTTGTTGTCATAAAGCTATACAATTGGAGTGGAAGAATTTGATGAGAAATCATTGAGATCATAGTGAGATCTATGACTTGATTGCAGGCAAATCTGAGTGCAGTTTGAGACTTTATTGAGGAGACACATGTGAGATTACTGGAGTCTTTTTCTCAGGAGAAACATCTGAGAAGCAGGAGACTCCATTTAATCTCATTTATGTCTGGGAGAAACATTTGAGATGTTGTAGAGATGTTGTAGCGTATGAATACTTCTACAACATATCAAGAGAATGAAGAGATCATCATTATGATCATAGATGTAATTTCTCTTTTATCGCTCACACATCTTTGATTTATTGAAGGAAGAATAAGACGAGAAATGATTGAGATCATAATGAGACTTTTGAATGCTGGCAAATCTGCAGTTTGAGACTTTATTATGATCTCATTTTGAGCTCTTGTTCTCAAGAAATGAGAAGCTGGAGACTCCAGCAATTTAATCTGTCTATGAGAAACGATTGAGATATCATTGAGACGTTTATTGTTCTTCCTGATGGTCATCTGCATTCCTCACATTGATAAATGTAATTAAACGATCAGGAAGGAAACTGTATACTATTGTGATTAAGAGGCGTCTAGTTTTGACAGATCTTAATTAAGTTTGTTAAGCTCAGACGATAACGAGAACTCGCCCACGAGCAAAGTCATCGGTAGAGAGTTCTCTAGGACACGAGTGTTTGCTAACGCCGCTGTTTATGTGTGCGTATGAATATGTAAAATCTTGCTTCTTGCTCGTGTTTTTCTGCTGGATGCAATTTGTTTTGGCTCAGAGTGAATGCATCAGTGCCGGAGAATGTGAGCACAGATTTGCATGAACTAATTAGCTTGTCAAAAGTCATTTTGGAATTTGCTTGTTGATTAAAAACAATGCTAATTAGAATTAATGAAACATGTGATTTTAATTCCTTCGGCTGTGCTGTTATTACCGAGCGCTGACTTACATGTTGCTCTTATTAAGTTGATTTGGAGCTTTAATGGAAATGCATACGCGCAAATCTGTCGCCGCTCGTTTGCATGCATTTATGAATGAGGTGTTTGAACGTTTCAGCTCCGCTGCTGGAAAACAAATCCAATAATCCAACAAAGATCCGCGGCTTCATGACTTCTGCGCCGGTGTCACTCTGGATTATGTTCAGTGGATCGTTTAATGGCTTCATGTGCTGGAGGAGTCAATCTCTCCGCATGTCCCGGTCACATTTCAGCCTAAAATCAAAAGAACAAAGTTTAGTTTTGCATAAGGAAAAAACAAAATAACACTGTTGTTGACACACAGTATGGATATAGAGCTGTAAAGTTAACGTGAAAGGATTTGATGAGAAATGTTAGAGTTTATGATGGGATCTCTGATGTTTTTTGAGATCTGATTTTTTTATATATATATATAATTTGTTTTAAAGATATTTTTACATTTTGAAGGGAAATCTTCTGACGTTTTTTTAGATCTGATTTTTTTTCTATATATTTTTTTTTTTAAATATATTTTTACATTTTGAAGGGAAATAGCATGTATTTTATAGGGTTTTTTGACAATTATTGACAAAGTAAGAATATAGTTCTATTAAAAGAATGTTGAACAATTTGATGAGAAATATTTCTGTCATATATATAGGCCTATATATAAATAAACAGACACACACTCATAGACATACTCTAAGTGTGTGTGTGTGTGTGTGTATATATTATAAAGAAGTATTATAAAATGTTTTATTTTTTATTTTTGAAGGAAAATACTGTTTATTTTATAATTTTAGAAAGAATATATATATATTGCATAAGCTAAATAAAATGTATTTTTTAGTTTTTTGAAAGTTTCTTTACAATATTTTAAAGGAAAATAAAGTTTATTTATTTATTTTTTTTATTTGACAATTGTTGACATTCAGTATTTGATGAGAGATGTTTGCGTTTATAATGATTTATACAGATTTTTTTATCTGTTTTATATATATGTTAAAAAACTTAAACTTATTTTATTTCATCTAGTTGCAAAGGCAACATTATTCATTTTAATTTAGTTTAACTTGATGTACTACTGTAAATTAACTAACACTGAATTATAAAACTATATAGACATATATACAGTAGACTTATATAGGCATGTAAAAAAACTAATGCAATGACAAAAAATGTGTAAAACAAAATTACTATAACTAAAATTAAAATAAAAGCTGAAAATCTAAAAATAAAAACTGATTCGAAATATTAATAAATACTATAGACATTAAAAAAAATAAAAACTACAAAAATTAAATCAAATTAGAATTAAAACTGAAAATATAAAAAAAACTATTTAAATATTAATAAAACAATATAGTGTAGACATGTTAAAAATGACAAAAAATTACTATAACTAAAATTAGAATATAATAAAAACTATATAGATATATTTTTAAAAAGACTAATAGAAATTATAAAATGCTAAAACAAAATTATATATAACTAAAATTAAAATTAAAACTAAAAATTTAAACAAAAACTATTTCAAAATACTGATAAAACTATATAGTCATATTATAAAAATAATAAAAATCTCAAAAACATTACTAAAACAAATGCTGAGATTATGGGTTCGATTCCCAGCTAACTGAAATTAACCCACAAACGTCATAATCCTAATAAAAATTTTGTGTGCACATTCCACGACTCGTCAGAATGTCGACAGTTTACAGGCGTTTATGATCCTGAATGAGAAAAATCTGTATTTCTGACAGCTCAAACATCAATGCGGGTCTGTTACGACCTGAAACATGATATAATGGTAGAGCAGAAGTGCTTTACTGACACTGGACGTGTTGTTCAGTGTTTGCTGTGACTCTTGTCCTCATCATTTCTGTCTGAATCACTGGCTGAGAGTCAAAGAAACAGCGTTTGCTGTCTGTCGGCTCACCTTCTGTTGTTCAGCAGACGTGTGTGTGTCCCGACGGGCCGCCGCTTTCTCTGCCCGACTCTTTCAAGTAGCTGAGAGAGAGGAGCAGCTCGAGTCTCATCAACGCCACCATCTGCTGCCGCTCCTCGCTGATGAACTCTTGGAATTCAGCCGCATTCACCACAGTCACACCGAGCTGGAGCCGCTTTCTTCTGATGCACACACACACACCGACAACTGGACAAGAACACACACACTCACACTCATACACACACACACAGACACACACACACTCACACACCGCCGGCAACTGGACAAGAACACACACACACATGCCGCTCATCCTAATCAAAGACTGTCTGTGACTATTTAACTTCAGCTGACAAAGTCCATCTACATTAAAGCAACTGACATGAAAGGTGTGTGTGTGTGTGTGTGTGTGTGTGTGTGTGTGTGTGTGTGTGTGTGTGAGTGAGTGAGTGTGTGTGTGTGTATGTGTGATCTAATTGAGCTGCTAATTAAGAGCAGCAGCAGATCTCACTGTCTCTGTTGTGTCAGAAATATTTCTGTCCACCCGGTGAACAGGAAACACTGTCCTGAACATCTGTTGAACCTCACAACCGCCGTTACCCACAATGCATTTCACCGAATCATGTGTCTTGAGTGCTTTAGTATCACGGATATACTATCATAGTTTGTATTAATATTTTGAATTAGTTTTTATTTTAGAATTTAAAATTTTACTATATGTTCATATAGTTTTTATGTTTATTTCAGTTTTAGTTTAGTTATTTTAGTAATAAAGTGAGATACATTGCATAGGGTTTTTTTTTATTTTATTTCAGCTAACGCTCAGTTTTAGTTCTAGTGACTTTCGTAGTTTAAGTTAAATTAAACAAAAATGAGATGTTGCATTGGCAAAAAAGTTTTTTTTATATTTTGTTTTATTTTAATTAAAACTAAAATGTGTTTTATTTCAGGTAACAAGGTAATTGTCACAAATCAAGCTGAAGACAACAGGTAAGTGAATGAAAGGCAGGTTTATTAACAGGTATTGCAGAGGCAGATCGTCTGGAGCAATGGCAGGTGAGAATCCAACACAAAGTAAAGTTCAATGATTCTTAGCTGAGTACAGATGTTTGGTTTCTTTGAGTTCGGGATCCAGGAGCGGAGGAGAGCAACGTTGGAAGATCTTCGGGGATCTAGAGGCAAGTATAAACAGGTAAGTAGCATTCAGAGAGTCTGGTAAAGTTCAGTGTAGTGAACAGTAGACCGGACGGTGAGTGACTGGAAGGAGCGTGCTTATGAATGGTGACTTGATTGCAGACGACAGGTGCGGGGAATCAGAACTCAGGTGAGCGTGATCTGGTGTAAGTTGTGGCTGGTGATTGTGGTGATTCGCTGACATTACCCCCTCCTCCAGGGGCAGCTCCTGACGCCCTCAAGCGGCGACGGTGGCGACCACGGCCTCTGGGTGCGGGACGATTAGGATGGGTCTGATGGAACTCTTCCAGCAGTATTGGGTCAAGAACGTCGTCCCGGACCACCCAAGATCTTTCCTCTGGTCCATATCCATCCCAATCTACTAGGTACTCCAGCCGGCCGCCCCGCCGTCGCGAATCCAGGATATCATTGACCTGATAGATGGATGGCTGTTCTAGGATTTCTGGAGGAGGAGGTTCATCTGGTTTCGTGGGTTCTGGTGCAGAAGGAGAGAAGGGTTTAAGGAAGGACACGTGAAAAGCAGGGTGAATTCTGTACCTGGGTGGAAGTTGGAGCTGGTAGGTGACCTAATCTGCCTCTGTATCAGAACGGACCGATGTAGCGGGGACTCAGCTTCTTGAAAGGCAGGCGGAGGCGCAGATCCCGGGTTGACAGCCATACTTTCTCTCCAGGCTGGTAAGTGGGAGTCGAGGAACACTGGGCATCAGCAAATGTTTTGTGCCTCCGCACTGCACATTGAAGGTGGACATGAGCTGAGTCCCACACTCTCTCGCTTGCTCGGAACCAGTAGTCCACAGCTGGGACCTCCGATGGTTCTTCGGTCCACGGGAAGAGTGGAGGTTGGTAGCCGAGTATGCACTGGAAAGGCGTGAGGCCGGTGGAGTTTTGTCGGAGGGAGATTTGTGCATACTCGGCCCATGGGAGGAAGCGGCCCCAGCTGTGCTGGTCGTCTTGGCAGTATGCCCGGAGTTCCTGGATCTTGCGCTCAGTCTGGCCGTTAGTCTGGGGATGGTAACCGGAGGACAAGCTCACTGTGACCCCTAGCAGTCGAAAGAATGCTTTCCAAATGTGGGAAATGAATTGCGGCCCCCGGTCCGAGACAATATCCTCTGGGACTCCGTAATTCCTGAAGACAAGTGTGAATAGAGATTCGGCAGTTTCCAGCGCAGTGGGTAATCCCTTGAGGGGAATCAGTATACAAGCTTTCGAAAAGCGATCTACTGCCACTAGGATGCAGGTGTTGCCTTCAGAGTTGGGTAAATCAGTTATGAAGTCAATTCCTATGTGGGACCACGGTCGCTGAGGTATGGGTAGTGGCACGAGCTTGCCTACGGGGAGGTGACGAGGAGATTTAGACATGGCGCAGACTGAGCACCCTCGGACGTACCTGATGACATCACGGGACATACTGGGCCACCAGTACCACGCTTGGAGGAGCGAGAGGGTCCGTTGGCTGCCTGGATGTCCAGAGCCCGGTACATTGTGAACTGAGCCCAGAAGGGGTTGTCATTGAGATGTGGGAACATACGTCCTCCCTTCTGGGCATCCCAGCGGAGCCGGTTCAGTGAGAGTGGCGGCTTGAATATCCTTGTCGATATTCCACACAATGGGACTTACAATCAGGGCTGGAGGGAGAATTGGCTCAGGTTCTGAAGGTGAATCTGGCGAATGCATGCATGACAATGCATCCGCCTTACAGTTGCGATTGCCAGGCCCCGGTAGGTTATGGTGAAGTTGAACCTGGTGAAGAACAGCGCCCAGTGGGCTTGGCGGGGATTGAGTATTTTTGCATCTCGGAGATATTGGAGGTTCTTCTGGTCAGTAACAACTGTAAAGGGATGGTGTAACAAAGTTCGTAGTCACGGGAAGAAGGAGGCGGGAACCGGCGAACATTTAAAGACTTTAATAAAATAAACAAACACAAAATAAAAGAAAAGCGGCAGCCCCTCGCGGACGACTGCCGCACACAAAACACAAAATAAAATCCAGGCCTGGTCCTCTCTCGTCCAACACTGTCGTCACTCCTCCTTTTATCCTTCCGGAGCTCCTCCGTAGGACTCGAGACCGGTGAGTGGCGCAGGTGTCGCGCATTAGCATGTACTCCACCGGCCTCGCTCCGTTCCCACGGCTCTCGGCCCCGCCCCTCTCGTCACAGATGGTTTGCTCCCTCCAGCCAATGCCGCCACTTTTCGAGGGCCAGCTTGATGGTGAGTAGCTCTCTGTTACCAATATCATAGTTCTGCTCTACTGGGGTCAGTTTCTTAGAGTAGTATTATCAACCCAAACCTCGGGTGCCAACTCTGGTTTTTAGGACTTGGAATGTTACCTCACTGGCGGGGAAGGAGCCTGAGCTGGTTCAGGAGGTTGAGAGATACCGTCTAGATATAGTCGGGCTCACTTCCACTCACAGCATGGGTTCTGGAACCACTCTTCTCGACCAAGGGTGGACTCTCCACTATTCTGGCATTGCCCAAGGTGAGAGGCGGCGGGCTGGTGTGGGCTTGTTAATAGCACCCCAGTTCAGCCGCCATGTGTTGGAGCCCACCCCGGTGAATGAGAGGGTCGTCTCCCTGCGCCTTCGGGTCAGGGAACGGTCTCTCACTGTCGTTTGTGCTTATGCGCCTAATGGCAGTGCAGAGTACCCAGCCTTTTTAGAGTCCCTGGGAGGCGTGCTGGAAAGCGCTCCCACTGGGGACTCTGTCGTTCTACTGGGGGACTTTAATGCCCACGTGGGCTGTGCCAGTGACACCTGGAGGGGCGTGATTGGGAGGAACGGCCTCCCTGATCTGAACCCGAGTGGTGAGTTGTTATTGTCTGTGCTAGGTGCTGGAAAGCGCTCCCACTGGGGACTCTGTCGTTCTACTGGGGGACTTTAATGCCCACGTGGGCTGTGCCAGTGACACCTGGAGGGGCGTGATTGGGAGGAACGGCCTCCCTGATCTGAACCCGAGTGGTGAGTTGTTATTGGATTTCTGTGCTAGTCACGGTTTGTCCATAACAAACACCATGTTCAAGCATAAGGGTGTCCATCAGTGCACGTGGCACCAGGACACCCTAGGTCGGAGGTCGATAATTGACTTTGTAATCGTTTCTTCTGATCTTCGGCCATAGGTCTTGGACACTCGGGTAAAGAGAGGGGCTGAGCTGTCAACTGATCACCACCTGGTGGTGAGTTGGATTCGATGGCGGGGGAGAAGGCTGGACAGACCTGGCAGGCCCAAATACATAGTGAGGGTCTGTTAGTAACGTTTGGCAGAGGCCCCCGTCAGAGAGGTTTTCAACTCCCAACTCCAACAGAGCTTCAACCAGGTCCCGAGGGAGACTGGGGACATTGAGTCTGAATGGACTATGTTCCACACCTCCATTGTCGGGGTGGCAGTTCAGAGCTGCGGCCGTAAAGTCTCTGGCGCCTGTCATGGCAGCAATCCCCGAACACGGTGGTGGACACCGGAGGTAAGGGATGTTGTCAAGCTGAAGAAGGAGTTCTATCGGTCTGGCTGACCCATGGGACTCCTGAAGCCACTGACGGGTACCGGCGGGCCAAGCAGAATGCGGCTCTGGCAGTCGCTGTGGCAAAAACTCGGGCCTGGGAGGAGTTTAGTGAGGCCATGGAGGAAGACTTTCGGTTGGCCTCAAAGAGATTCTGGCAAACCGTCTGGCAGTTTAGAAGGGGGAAGCAGTGTTCCGCCAACACTGTTTACAGTGGAAGTGGTGCGTTGCTGACTTCAACTGAGGATGTCGTCGGGGGCGGTGGAAAGAGTACTTTGAGGATCTCCCCAATCCTTCCAACACACCTTCTGTAAAGGAAGCTGAGGCTGGGGACTAAAGTTGCTGAGGTGGCAAGGATCTGGGGGTGGATGAGATCCTCCTTGAGTTTCTCAAGTCTCTGGATGTTGTGGGGGCTGTCTTGGCTGACACGCCTCTGCAGCATTAAGTGGAGTTCAGGAACAGTGCCTCTGGACTGGCAGACCGGGGTGGTGGTCCCTCTTTTTTAGAAAGGGGACCGGAGGGTGTGTTCCAACTATAGGGGGATCACACTCCACAGCCTCCCTGGGAAAGTCTATGCCAGGGTACTGGACAGGAGAATCCGACCGATAGTTGAACCTCGGATTCAGGAAGAGCAATGTGGTTTTCGCCCTGGCCGGGGTACACTGGACCAGCTCTATACCCTCACTAGGGTGTTGGAGGGTTCATGGGAGTTTGCCCAACCAGTCCATATGTGTTTTGTGGACCTGGAGAAGGCATTCGACCGTGTCCCTCGTGGCATCCTGTGGGAGGTACTTCGGGATTATGGGGTTCAGGGTTCATTGCTACGGGCTGCTCGTTCCCTGTATGACCAGAGCAGGAGCTTGGTTCGCATTGCC
>NW_015641034.1:182531-187783 GCF_001515625.1 Sinocyclocheilus rhinocerous | reverse complement strand
GAGGGTGTGTTCCAACTATAGGGGGATCACACTCCACAGCCTCCCTGGGAAAGTCTATGCCAGGGTACTGGACAGGAGAATCCGACCGATAGTTGAACCTCGGATTCAGGAAGAGCAATGTGGTTTTCGCCCTGGCCGGGGTACACTGGACCAGCTCTATACCCTCACTAGGGTGTTGGAGGGCTCATGGGAGTTTGCCCAACCAGTCCATATGTGTTTTGTGGACCTGGAGAAAGCATTCGACCGTGTCCCTCGTGGCATCCTGTGGGAGGTACTTCGGGATTATGGGGTTCAGGGTTCATTGCTACGGGCTGCTCGTTCCCTGTATGACCAGAGCAGGAGCTTGGTTCGCATTGCCGGCAGTAAGTCAGACCTGTTTCTGGTGCATGTTGGACTCTGCCAGGGCTGCCCTTTGTCACAGATTCTGTTCATTATTTTCATGGACAGAATTTCTAGGCGCAGCCAGAGAGCGGAGGGTGTCTGTTTTGGTGGCTGTAAGATATCGTCTCTGCTTTTTGCGGATGATGTGGTCCTGTTGGCTTAATCAAATCAAGACTTACAGCGTGCACTGGAGAGGTTTGCAGCCGAGTGCGAAGCGGCGGGGATGAGAAGCAGCACCTCCAAATCCGAAGCCATGTACAAGCGGCAGAAATGAGTTTCCTCCGCAGAGTGGCTGGGCGCACTCCTTAAGGATAGGGTGAGGAGTACAGTCACCCGGGAGGAGCTCGGAGCAGAGCCGCTGCTCCTCCGCATCGAGAGGAGCCAGTTGAGGTGAGTAACAGTATATATATATATATATATATATTCAACTTTTACCTATGTTAGTACTTCAAGTTAAATTAAACCAAAAAAAATTTATATATTTTTTTTTATTTTTCAATTAATGGTAATTTTATTTCAATTAACAAAAGTGTTTTTTTATATTTAAATGTATAACTCTTGCTTTACTAAATGATCAGATGCAGCATTTTCACCTGCTGGTCATGAAATGACCTGAAGCAGTTGGAAGAGGTTTGTGTGTGTGTGTGTCTCTACTGGTCATTTGGTCATCTGTAAGCAGATTACTGCGGGATGTGTGAGTGTCAGCACTGCTGGTTAAAGTTAGCCCTGTTAGAGGTAGATTATCCGAATAAAGGCGTCTTACTCGCTCCTCTCTAATCTGAAGACAGTAGCGCTCTGATCGCCTCTGAATCTCCTTCTCTCTGCTGTCTGTGTGTCGGTTTGTGAAGGAACTCGAATCCGTGGCGGGAGCGACACCATTGTGCCGTAAGAGCCCATGGTGAGAACGGATCGAATCTCAGTGGAAATCTGCCGCTCGGAACTAATGGGATTTTTAAAGCCCATCTTAATATCTGACAAGAACAAAAGGGTCTGGTTTGGAATAACATTTGAGTCATTAATAAGCCCTTACAGTGAGAATGGAGGAATATAGTGCTGGATCGCTCCTCCTGACAGAATCACGGTTTAAATTAGAGCCGGATAGAAGTAGGCCAGCGAAACCTTTATGAGAAACCAGATGCATATGAACACAACGATGTCACAGAACAGACGTCCAGCTCAGATTCCACACCGACATCACTGAGAAATAGATCATTGCATTTAACTTTCAGAAAATAAAGCCGATGCATAATAGTAGTCATGACAGCTAAGCATATTTAACCCAAAATGTGTATATGTGCGTGCATGCATGTGTGACATTTATTTATTTGTTGTTTTGAATACATCATTGTTGTAATGCCTTTATGCTGAATTAAACTATTTAATTAGAAATTTTATTGCAATAAAGCAAAACATTGTTACAGTAATGGGAATTACAACAAATGTCCAGATACATTGTTAATGACTTTTATTTTATTTTATTTTATTTTATTTTAATGAGAATTTAAGGTGTAAATGTGCTTAATTATCAAAAATAGTGTCACAATGCAAAAAAA
Organism: Sinocyclocheilus rhinocerous; assembly: GCF_001515625.1. NCBI lineage: Eukaryota > Metazoa > Chordata > Actinopteri > Cypriniformes > Cyprinidae > Sinocyclocheilus > Sinocyclocheilus rhinocerous. Next base: position 185,849 of record NW_015641034.1, on the reverse strand, counting down.
CAAAAACATAATAGTCCTAAAATGAGTCATTACGTCTTTTATGTAAAATATCTTCCATTTTATATTGCAATACAGTAATGAGAATCTACAGGAATAATGAGAATTCCAAAAATAATTTTTTTATTAAAAAAAGTTAAATGTCAAGATGCATTACAGTAATTATCTTTATTTTATTTTATTTTATTAATTAGAATTTGAGGGGTAAATGTGCTTGATTGTAAAAAAAAAACGTAATAGTGCTGAAATTAGTCTTCACTAACCTTTTTACGTAAAATATCATTTGTTTTTTATTGCAATACAGTAAAAATATATTGTTACAGTAATGAGAATCATCAGAAATGAGAATTACAACAAAACTTGTTTTGAAACTTGAGAATTTGAGGGGTAAATGTGCTTAATTGTCAAAAATAAATAAAATAAAAAAAAATAAACTGTAATAGTCCTGAAATTAGTCTTTGCTTACCTTTTTTTAATGTAAAATATAATTGGTCGGCTGTCGCTGTATTGTGACGCGCGTGTGTGTGTGTGTGTGTGTGTGTGCGCGTGTGTGTGTGTGTGTGAGAGAGTGTGTGTGTGAGAGTGTGTGTGTGTGTGTGTGTATGAGAGACTGTGTGTGTGTGTGTGATGAGTTGCAGGAAGTGTGTGACTGAATATGTAAATAAGTAAATAAAATGATTAATGCTCTCTCGTTTAGGAGATGCTCTAATGATAATTAGACGGGAGCCGATAGCATCACAGCCCCGTTGTTTTTCTGTCCTGACAGTGAAGAGCGAGACCGAGACGAGAAATACACTCAGCCATTAGAGAGCAATTATCCCAATAATTAGAGCGTCTAATACACGCATAGAAAGAAAACACGCTAATAATGAAGAGCGGATGGAAAGAATCAGCTGATAAACGGATGACGAACTGATGGACTGATATTTCCTTGATTTCTGACCACAAAAGTGTTTCCATCACAAAAATAATGAATATCTGAGACATTTAGAGTACATTTAGAGATAGACATTAGAGTTTCTGTCATGAGATTTCAACTATCGCTTCTATATATTAAACAGGTTATTCAGTGGCTAATACCAATATCTACAGATCAATGTTATTAGTGTTAATTTAAACTAAAACTATTAAAACATTTATGTTAACTGAAATAAGCTGAACCAAAATAAAATATAAATATATATTTTTAAATTATTTGGCTGAAGCACTAAAATTATGAACTGAAAATAAATAAAAACTGGAAAAAAAAAAAAATCTGAAACCTAAATAGTGATCTTAAAAAAGTGAAACTAAAAAAAAAAGACAAAAGTAAAAAATAAAACTTAAATTACAATAAAAGCTAAAAATATAAATGATAAAACCAACAATTAATGATTGTAATAAATACTGCTAGTATATAAATAATACTAACATAACACTGTGAACAAAAATTAAACTTAAATTACAATGAAAGCAGAAAATATAAAAAAAGCTAATTAAAAATTGTAATTAAAACTATACTTGTATTTAAATAGTACTAAAATAATACTAATATAATATAAAATAATAGCAATTTCTACATTTACCTGAACCCAAATGTAAACAATTTAAATGAATATGTAAAAAAAAAAAAATAATAATAATAATTAAATATTTGAAATTAAAATTAATATATATATAAAAAAAAGATATATTGATAAATATATTGGTTATTTTTGAATCTGACATGCACACAGAAAGAAAGCAGTGTAGTAATGAAGAGCGGATGGAAAGAAGGAGAGAGCGATGTTCTGGGTTTGACTGATTAGAGACGGTGGTTCGGGTCTGTGTGTGACTCTGGAGGTGTGCTCTGGTTAGGAGGTTAATTAACCTGGTTAATTAGTCTGGGATGATCTGCAGCGATGAGGCGTCAGATATCTGGGACACTTGAAGTCTGACTGCAGACGCTCTTGAGTTAAAGCATTTGTACAGAATCTGATGTTTGGAGATGATGCTTATATCTCATGTTTTGATAAACTGGTGTGGGTTTAATCAAACGGCTCGTGTGTGTGTGTGTGTTTGACAGGTGAAGTGCTGTAAGTACTGGCCCGACGACACTGAGATCTACAGGGACATGAAGGTGACGCTCATCGAGACTCAGCTGCTATTTTTAAAATTTGAATTACTTTTTAAATATATTTAATTATTTATATAAGTTGTCTTTTTGTTTTAGATTTTTATTGTGTGTGTGTGTGTTATTTAATAAAATAATATTGTAATAAAATATTAAATAATTGAAAATATTATAAAAAATACGCTGATCATAACCGACTCTCAGTGTCCTGTTCACAATCTCCAGTCTAACACAACACATCTTATCATTTATTATTGTTTTAGTATTGTCTCTATAGCTATATGTCTCTATAGCTGTTATAAATAGCTATAATGTTAAATGAAAAAAAATGTGTTTGTGTGTGTGTGTGTGTGTGTGTGTGTGTGTTTGTGTGCGTGTGGGTGTGGGTGTTTGTGTTCAGAGGGTTTGAGTCTGTTCTCGGAGCAGTAATTGTTTGGTGTCTAAAATGTCTGGTGTGGGTCTGGTGTGGGTAAAAATGTCTAAAATGGTTGGTGTGGGTCTCAGGATCAGCATGTTTGTGTGTTTGTGGTCTCCAGAGAGGAGCTCATGAGATCAGGGAGATCCGGCAGTTTCATTTCACCGGCTGGCCAGATCACGGCGTCCCGTATCACGCCACAGGCCTGCTGGGCTTCGTCCGCAGGGTCAAAGCCAAGAGTCCTGCCAACGCCGGCCCGATGGTCATCCACTGCAGGTGAAAATCCGTCTCATCTTCACTAAAACATTGTGTGTTTTGTTAAACACGTCAAACAGCTGTTGTTCTGGTCCTCAGTGCTGGAGCGGGACGCACCGGCTGCTTCATCGTCATCGACATCATGCTGGACATGGCAGAGCGGGAAGGAGTGGTGGACATTTACAACTGCGTGAGGGAACTACGGTCCCGCAGGGTCAACATGGTGCAGACAGAGGTAACCAATCACAAACAACCTCACATCAGCCGCAGCCAATCAAACGCTGCCTCTCAATACAGCCCCGCCCACTCAGACATATTTTACAAATGTCTAAACATTTACTTCTGGACATAAAGTTAAAATGAAGACAAAAAGAAATAAGTATGAATGTACAGCCTGAAACTTTGTTACAAATGTTAAAAAAATAAATAAATTTAGTATATATATTTTTTTTATATATATATTTCTGTATGTATATATAATAATTAAATAACAAATAATAAAAAATATTATAAAAAATAATTAGAATTTATAGGTACAATTTAAATATATATAATATAT
>NW_015641034.1:178400-181386 GCF_001515625.1 Sinocyclocheilus rhinocerous | reverse complement strand
TTTAAATAAGTTATATATTTTTTATTATTAATTTATTTTATTTGTATTGTAATTTATTAATTTGTATTATATATGTTTGTGTGTGTGTGTATATATATATATATATTTAACTTGCATAACTAAAATTACTTTTTGCTACTATTTTTTTTTATAATTATAAATAATTACAATTTGATTATATATCAACATGGTGCAAACAGAGGTAATAGCTGTAGCCAATCAAACGCTGCCTCTCTCTCCAGCCCCGCCCACTCAGACATAAGTTAGAACTCCATCTAAACATCTACCTCTTTACATTAATTTTCAATATAGACGAAAGAAACAAGCACTCGTGTATGATGGTATAGCCTGAGACTTTATCTGACCGTCAGCTTCGGTCAAGGACTGTGACGTCACATCAAGAGCAAAGATTTTTTGAAGAGCGACGACCCAAGGCATATTTAAAATGTCACTTCATGAATGATCTACGTCAAGCTGTCAGACCGCCATCTGCGATTGAGAGATGATGGAGAGATGACCGATCCACATGTGGACACACAGGACAGAGACATCGAGGAGAAAGATTCGGACATTTACTGAAAACGCCGTCAATGAAGTCGTGATCCATCTGCTCTGAATAATTTGATACATTTGAATAATTGATACATTTACAAACATTAGATTTTCTAACAGGACTAACTATTAATTGGTTTTATTAATTGGAAATAAATAAAACCTAAAACTGAACTAGTAAAGCCTAAATAGTAATATTTAAAAAGAACAAAAACGAATAAAATATTAGTAATATGGCAAAATTACTAAAAATTAAAGTAAAAAAATAAAAATGTGAAATGAAAACTGAAAATATAAAATAATATAACAACAAAATATATTGAAACAAAAAACTGTCTGTAGATTTTGAAACTGACATATTAACTGGAACTAAAACGCGGATCAGCCGAACAATCAGCCTGTCAATCAATCACCACTTCAAATGATATCAGTGAGCTGTGATTGATATGGATGTACTGATCTGTCATTAACATGTTGATTTTTCAGGAGCAGTATGTGTTTATCCATGATGCCATATTGGAGGCGTGTCTTTGTGGCGACACCACGATCCCAGCCAATCAGCTTCGCTCAGTGTATTACGACATGAACCGCTTGGACCCGCAAACCAACTCCAGCCAGATCAAAGAGGAGTTCAGAGTCAGTCTGACTCAATATTTATAAAAAAAAAAAAAATCCAAATAACTGCAAATAATTTGAGTAATAAAATACAACACATTACATTTTATATTAATACTGTAATACTATAAAACAGTATTAAAATAAATCAATAGAAATATAGTTAGGTAAGTTTGTGCATTAATTTCAATTGTGTTTTCCTTTGACAGACGTTAAACATGGTGACGCCCACGTTACGGGTGGAGGACTGTAGCATTGCACTGCTGCCGCGGAACCATGAGAAGAACCGCTGTATGGACGTGCTACCGCCCGACCGCTGCCTGCCTTTCCTCATCACCATCGACGGAGAGAGCAGCAACTACATCAACGCCGCACTCATGGACGTACGGCAGCTCACATACACCTCAGCTCTTAACCTAGTGACCGTTACCTCAGCTCTTAACCTAGTGAACGTTACCTGCAGTTCTTAACTTAGTGACCATTACCTGCAGTTCTAAACCTAGTGACCATTACTAGTGACTGTTACCTGCAGCTCTGAACTTAGTGACCATTACTTCAGCTCTTAACCTAGTGACCGTTACCTCAGCTCTTAACCTAGTGACTGTTACCTGTAGCTCTTAACCTAGTGACCGTAACCTGCCGCTCTTAACCTAGTGACCGTAACCTGCCGCTCTTAACCTAGTGACCATTACCTGCCGCTCTTAACCTAGTGAAGGACAGCGACGTGTCTCTGATAGATGTGAATCACTGCACGCAATTATGTGCTCAAAAACAGATGGAATTGATTTCATTGTCGGAAAAATAGCTAAAAGTGATCCGTAACAGTAAACAAACAAAAACAAAATGCAGTAACACAATTGACTGGGATTTGTTTGTAAAAAAAAAAAAGTCTCTTTTTTACCGTACACTTTTATGATTTAATTAATTATTAATAAGTTATTGTTTTTTACATTTTTTGTTTTATATTTTTGATTTAATTACATTTTATTTCAGTTGTTTTTATTTTAAAATGATTTATTAAAATTGTATATATTTATGATTTAATTATTATACATTTTTAGGATTTCATTTAATTATTATTTTTTTATTAAATCATACATGTTTTATTTAAATAATTTTTATTTTAGAATGATTTATTCTTATTTTACAGTATTTAACTATTAACAAGTGTTTTGTTTTGATAGATTTTTTTATTATTTATTTTAAATTTACATTTTGATATAATTAATCATTAGTAAGTGTTTTATATGGATTATATTTTATTTTTTAATTATTTATTTTTATTTCACATTTCTATGATTTAATTAATTGTTATGCATTTTTATAATCTAATTCAGTATTAATAAATGTTTTATTTACAACTGTACAACTTATTATTTATTAATAAGTGTTTTGTTTTGATATATAAAATATTATCATTAAAATAATTTTTTACTTTTTCATTTTTACTTTTGCTTTAATTCATTATTGTACATTTTTATGATTTTGTTTTGTTTTTATTTTAAAATAATTAATAAAAAATTTCTACATTTTATGATTTAACTAATTAAGTACATCCGTCTCTATAATAATCGCTCGTTTTTTGCATCTGAGGCGACGGTGTCTCTGATGGATGTGAATCACTGCACACACGATTATGTGCTTGTTGAAAATAATTCAAAAACAGATGGAATTGATTCATTTCATTGTCAGGAAAATGGCTAAAAGCGATCCATAACAGTGAATGAAGTAAAAAACGCAGTAACACGATTGACTGGGATGGGTTTGTTTGTAAAACACGCGACAGCGCATTTGTTTTCATTACAGTAAATGGAAGCGC
>NW_015641034.1:174912-175118 GCF_001515625.1 Sinocyclocheilus rhinocerous | reverse complement strand
TTTCAATTGTTTCAATTGTGTTTTCCTTTGACAGACGTTAAACATGGTGACGCCCACGTTACGGGTGGAGATTGCACTGCTTGCACTGCTGCCGCGGAACCATGAGAAGAACCGCTGTATGGACGTGCTACCGCCCGACCGCTGCCTGCCTTTCCTCATCACCATCGACGGAGAGAGCAGCAACTACATCAACGCCGCACTCATGG
>NW_015641034.1:169681-174878 GCF_001515625.1 Sinocyclocheilus rhinocerous | reverse complement strand
GCTCTTAACCTAGTGACCGTTACCTGCCACTCTTAACCTAGTGACAGTTACCTGCCGCTCTTAACCTAGTGACCGTTACCTGCCACTCTTAACCTAGTGACTGTTACCTGCCGCACTTAACCTTGTGACCGTTACCTGTTGCTCTTAACCTAGTGACCGTTACCTCAGCTCGTAACCTACTGACCATTCCTAGTGACCATTACCTTCAGCTCTTAACCTAGTGATCATTACCTACCGCTCTTATCCTAGTGACCATTACCTCAGCTCGTAACCTACTGACCATTACTAGTGACCATTACCTTCAGCTCTTAACCTAGCGACCGTTACCTCAGCTCTTAACCTAGTGACCATTACCTGCAGCTCTTAACCTAGTGACCGTTACCTGCAGCTCTTAACCTAGTGACCATTACTAGTGACTGTTACATGCAGCTCTTAACCTAGTGACCATTACTAGTGACCGTTACCTCAGCTCTTAACCTAGTGACCATTACCTGCCGCTCTTAACCTAGTGACTGTTACGTGCCGCTCTTAACCTGGTGACCGTTACCTGCCACTCTTAACCTAGTGACCATTACCTCAGCTCGTAACCTACTGACCATTACTAGTGACCGTTACCTGCAGCTCTTAACCTAGTGATCATTACCTCCCTCAGCTCTTAACCTAGTGACCGTTACCTCAGCTCTTAACCTAGTGAACGTTACCTGCAGTTCTTAACTTAGTGACCATTACCTGCAGTTCTAAACCTAGTGACCATTACTAGTGACTGTTACCTGCAGCTCTGAACTTAGTGACCATTACTTCAGCTCTTAACCTAGTGACCGTTACCTCAGCTCTTAACCTAGTGACTGTTACCTGTAGCTCTTAACCTAGTGACCGTAACCTGCCGCTCTTAACCTAGTGACCGTAACCTGCCGCTCTTAACCTAGTGACCATTACCTGCCGCTCTTAACCTAGTGAAGGACAGCGACGTGTCTCTGATAGATGTGAATCACTGCACGCAATTATGTGCTCAAAAACAGATGGAATTGATTTCATTGTCGGAAAAATAGCTAAAAGTGATCCGTAACAGTAAACAAACAAAAACAAAATGCAGTAACACAATTGACTGGGATTTGTTTGTAAAAAAAAAAAAGTCTCTTTTTTACCGTACACTTTTATGATTTAATTAATTATTAATAAGTTATTGTTTTTTACATTTTTTGTTTTATATTTTTGATTTAATTACATTTTATTTCAGTTGTTTTTATTTTAAAATGATTTATTAAAATTGTATATATTTATGATTTAATTATTATACATTTTTAGGATTTCATTTAATTATTATTTTTTTATTAAATCATACATGTTTTATTTAAATAATTTTTATTTTAGAATGATTTATTCTTATTTTACAGTATTTAACTATTAACAAGTGTTTTGTTTTGATAGATTTTTTTATTATTTATTTTAAATTTACATTTTGATATAATTAATCATTAGTAAGTGTTTTATATGGATTATATTTTATTTTTTAATTATTTATTTTTATTTCACATTTCTATGATTTAATTAATTGTTATGCATTTTTATAATCTAATTCAGTATTAATAAATGTTTTATTTACAACTGTACAACTTATTATTTATTAATAAGTGTTTTGTTTTGATATATAAAATATTATCATTAAAATAATTTTTTACTTTTTCATTTTTACTTTTGCTTTAATTCATTATTGTACATTTTTATGATTTTGTTTTGTTTTTATTTTAAAATAATTAATAAAAAATTTCTACATTTTATGATTTAACTAATTAAGTACATCCGTCTCTATAATAATCGCTCGTTTTTTGCATCTGAGGCGACGGTGTCTCTGATGGATGTGAATCACTGCACACACGATTATGTGCTTGTTGAAAATAATTCAAAAACAGATGGAATTGATTCATTTCATTGTCAGGAAAATGGCTAAAAGCGATCCATAACAGTGAATGAAGTAAAAAACGCAGTAACACGATTGACTGGGATGGGTTTGTTTGTAAAACACGCGACAGCGCATTTGTTTTCATTACAGTAAATGGAAGCGCCGGCGGCGGTAATAAAACACGCAGCTCAACGCTAAACTTCTCCACACAATTAGTCAAGCAGACAGTGAGACGGGAAATAAGATGTTTTCCTCTCTTCATCTTCATCTTCACAGAGCTACAAGCAGCCGTCTGCGTTCATCGTTACCCAGCATCCTCTGCCCAACACCGTCAAAGACTTCTGGAGGCTGGCGCTGGACTATCACTGCACGTCTATAGTGATGCTGAACGACGTGGATCCCGCGCAGGTGAGACACACACACACACACACACCTGAACACGGCCGTCAGGATCAAAGACATGCAACACGGCACAGACTCATGCAGCAGATGCACGTCACGTCTGACATGAAATTATCCAGGGATTCCCAAGCGTTTTTGTCAGTCGAACAAACGCTTGGGCTAAAAGTCAATAATTTAAATTTAACAAGACATTCACGTGTTCATAGTTTTCTGATATCAGTTAATTCCCATGACATGCAGGTAAACAAATAAAACATAAACAGTGTTTATTTTGATTGTTTTTAATTTAAAATTATTTTTGTTATTTTTATTTTATGATTTAATTAATTATTAATAAGTTATTTTTGATTGTTTTTAATTTATTTTTATTTTCATTTTTACGATTTTAGTTAATGTGTTATTTTTCTATTGTTTTTATTTTAAAACTATTTTTATTTTACATTTTTATGATTTAATTCATTATGCATTTTTATGATTTAATTCATGTTAATAAATGTTTTATTTTAATTGTTTTTATTTTAACATTATTTTAATTTGACATTTTTATGAATTAATTATAAGTTTTTGTTTTGATTATTTTCTTTTAAAATTATTTATTTTTATTTCACTTTTTATGAATTAATTCATTATTATACAATTTTATGATTTAATTCATTATTAATAAATGCTTTATTTCTATTGCTTTTTATTTTAACATAATTTATTTACATTTTATGATTTAATTAATTATAAGTAATTTATTTTTTAAAATTTATTTTACATTATGATTTATTTATTTATTAACTTTCCATTAAATGACAAATCCCAGTTTGGGAAACACTGGAATAAATCATCACCCTTGAGAAATCAGACAATATAGTAACATGTATTCGTATAAATGCACATGATATAGTCAAAATGAACATATTATTTAGATCAGTAATTAAAAAGTTGCATGCTTAAAGTGTTGAGTTTGATAAAACAAAAAAGTAAATTGCTGTTTGACTACTAGTAAACATTATCCAATAATCTGTGATGGAAAGTCATTTCAGATTATTAAGACAGTTAGTTAGTATTTAGAATTTTACTGACAAATCATTCACAATAAGACGAGGATAATGAACTAATTTGCTTTTCATGTTGACTTTTTAAACACTTTATACCAAAGACTGTTAATTTTGAGGTTAGATGTCCTGTGCTGGTTTGTTACTGGTGTAGGCTGGTTTATACTGGTTAGTTACTGATCTAGGCTGGTTCATATTGGTCAGTTACTGGTGTAGGCTGGTTTATACTGGTTAGTTGCTGGTCTAGGCTGGTTTATAGTGGTTAGTTGCTGGTTTATACTTTTCTGGTCTAGGCTGGTTCATATTGGTCAGTTGCTGGTCTAGACTGGTTTATACTGGTTAATTTCTGGTCTAGGCTGGTTCATATTGGTCAGTTACTGGTGTAGGCGGGTTTATACTGGTCAGTTTCTGGTCTAGGCTGGTTTATAATGGTCAGTTGCTGGTCTAGACTGGTTTATACTGGTTAATTTCTGGTCTAGGCTTGTTCATATTGGTCAGTTACTGGTCTAGGCTGGTTTATACTGGTTAATTTCTGGTCTAGGCTTGTTCATATTGGTCAGTTGCTGGTCTAGGCTTGTTCATATTGGCCAGTTACTGGTCTAGGATGGTTTATACTGGTTAGTTGCTGGTCTAGGCTGGTTTATAGTAGTTAGTTGCTGGTCTAGGCTGGTTCATATTGGTCAGTTACTGGTGAAGGCTGGTTTATACTGGTCAGTTACTGGTGTAGGCTGGTTTATACTGGTCAGTTACTGGTCTAGGCTGGTTTATAGTGGTTAGTTGCTGGTTTATACTTTTCTGGTCTAGGCTGGTTCATATTGGTCAGTTACTGGTCTAGGCTGGTTTATACTGGTTAGTTGCTGGTCTAGGCTGGTTTATAGTGGTTAGTTGCTGGTTTATACTTTTCTGGTCTAGGCTGGTTCATATTGGTCAGTTACTGGTGTAGGCGGGTTTATACTGGTCAGTTTCTGGTCTAGGCTGGTTTATAATGGTCAGTTGCTGGTCTAGACTGGTTTATACTGGTTAATTTCTGGTCTAGGCTTGTTCATATTGGTCAGTTACTGGTCTAGGCTGGTTCATATTGGTCAGTTACTGGTGTAGGCTGGTTTATTCTGGTCAGTGGCTGGTCTAGGCTGGTTTATTCTGGTTAATTGCTGGTCTAACTTGTGAACCGGACGGTATAGCCATGCTGTTCTAGAAAAACTTAACTGCTGAAACTGATCAGCCATGGAACCACTGAAGTGGCAGTGAATGTGATGCTGATGTGTGTCATTCGTGTGTTTTGTGTCCAGTTGTGTCCGCAGTACTGGCCAGAGAACGGTGTCCATCGGCACGGGCCCATCCAGGTGGAGTTTGTGTCGGCAGATCTGGAGGAGGACATCATCAGCAGGATCTTCCGCATCTATAACGCCGCGCGGGTGAGTAAACGCTCGCTAACACGTCTTCACGACTTCAGTCAGAGTCAGCTGTTCCAGTGTCATGAACGTGTGGTTTGCGTGCAGCCGCAGGATGGGTACCGGATGGTGCAGCAGTTCCAGTTTCTGGGCTGGCCGATGTACCGCGACACACCCGTCTCCAAACGCTCCTTCCTCAAACTCATCCGACAGGTGGACAAATGGCAGGAGGAGTACGACGGAGGAGAGGGACGCACCGTTGTGCACTGCCTGTGAGTCACCGCTCCTCAGATTCAGTCTTATATATCCATACTTAGAATATTTGTTATTTTTGTTAACAGTAATGCAATATTTATTTAGCATATTTATAATTAATATTTATAATTAGATTTTTTATTAAACATTTAAATTTTGTTTGTAATATTTAGAATTAGATTTTATTAATATTTACAATTTATTTT
>NW_015641034.1:168066-169265 GCF_001515625.1 Sinocyclocheilus rhinocerous | reverse complement strand
TGGGTCCGAATAAAACATCAGATCATGCACAGACTATCCTGTCTCTTTGAATTTAAATCTATATTTATTCACACAGGCTCTTGAAAACCTCTATGCAAACACACTTGCCTGAAAAAAGTGCGGGGGATGAATTTACATGATATTAAAAGTGGGGGTGACACGTCCCCCGCGTGATCTACGCCCCTGCTTAGACACACACATAAACAGAGATTATGATCACATCTGGCTGTAAACTATAAGCAAACAGCAAGCAGTTTTGTAGATGACCTCTGGATACTAATTGTCATTTAAGGGCAACACTATGAATTCAGACTGAATCTTTCCCAATCTATTTGGTTACAGACTGAAATCAGGTCATTTGATTGTTTCATTGATCTGGGGAGGGTCGCACCCACCAGAGCAGCTTACTCTTCTTAGTTAATTCCCATCACTTCTGGCAATGCAGCCACACACACACACACACACACAATCTCACATAATCTCCTTAAACGATCAGAATCATCACCTGTGACATCAGCTGAACCTGATGCAGAATTAACCAGCGACCTCTGTGACCTCGAGCCGACCCTGACCTCAGAACAACCCGCCACAACAACACACTCACACACATTCATGATGACTGTAGCCAGTTTGAGCTGTGAAGTTTGAATTCTTACAGGATGTGTGTGTGTGTGTGTCAGCCACAGGACGGGTACCGGATGGTGCAGCAGTTCCAGTTTCTGGGCTGGCCGATGTACCGCGACACTCCCGTCTCCAAACGCTCCTTCCTCAAACTCATCCGACAGGTGGACAAATGGCAGGAGGAGTACGACGGAGGAGAGGGACGCACCGTTGTGCACTGCCTGTGAGTCGGCTTCAGTCTTATATAGTCATACTTAGAATATTTATATTATTTTTATTAATAGTAATGCAATATTTATTTAGCATATTTATAACTAATATTTAGAATTAGATTTGTATTTACATTAAAAATTTGTTTGTAAAATTTTGAATTATATTTTTATGAATATTTAAAATTTTGTAATATTTAGAATTTGTGTAGAATATTTAGAATTATATTTTTATTAATAGATAGAATTTCCTTGTAATATTTAGAATTATATTTTATTAATATTTAGAATTTATTTTTATTTAAATATTTTTTATAGTTTTTTATTAATATTTAGGATTGTTTTTATTTGATCTTTATTTGTCATTTT
>NW_015641034.1:166546-168020 GCF_001515625.1 Sinocyclocheilus rhinocerous | reverse complement strand
GTTTTAATTAATGTTTATTTTGTTAGTTTTGGTTTTAGTTTAGTACATATCAAGTTAGAAAGTTTTTTAATATATATATTTTAATTAATTTTAGTTACATTTTGTTGTGTTTTTATCATTTTTATTAATTTTGTTGTTTTAAAATGTCCCTGTAGTTTTTATTAATTTTATTTCAGTTTTATTTTTGAGTTATTTTAGTACATCAAGTTAAGCTAAATGAACATTAGAAATGTTTCCTTGGACACCTGCTAAAATAATCCAAGTTTATTGTATTATTATCATTTAAGTTAACATTTATTTAATTTTAAATATTTTAATGGGTTTAGTAATAGCCCTGTCATTTCTGAGTGAAAGACTAGAAGTTATTTATTTTTATTTTTTTCAGTGAACCTTTATTTTGTTTTAAATGGTTGTAGTTTTAGTAATAACCCAGTTATCTCTGATTGGATTAGTTAATATCTGGCTCATGAAGTTTTCAAATATATTCAAGGAAATATTGTGTAAATTGTGTGTTTTTACAGTTTTATGATTTGCTATCAGTGACTAAATTCACCAAGAACATGTTTTGGGGTTTAAAACACAAGATATAGGGCTGTGAAAAACATCTTCAATGCATCTTGTCATGCATTTCTTAAAGTTTGAAGTCAAGTGTTATGTTTTTAGATGGCCATATCATGCGAGACGCTGCAAAAGACACGTCAGAGACATTTATCTAGCGCACGTTTACATAGAAAAACACTGGAAAAGCAACGTAATGAAATGCAAAAGTGCGTTTGTCGAGTCACATTTATTTCTATAGCACTTACTGTTATTTCTATAAAACACATACTGTTTCAAAGCAGCTTCACAGTAATGAAAAGGGAAAATAACAGTGTTAATGTTGTAAAATGAATGAAACGTTAATTTTCAGCTGTAAAGCAGCTCTACAGAAGACAATAGAGTCATTATTCAGATCAGTTCAGTTCAGAAAAACACTTCAGCTGAATTGAGCTGGATAATCTTACTTTGGATATTTCACACACTACTAGTAAAGCTAGTTTCTGAGAGCGTGAAGAGCAGCGGCAAGTCTCGAGTCTCGTGATTCTGGTGAGACTCCGAGAGATTCTGATCTCGCTCGTTCTCCAGCACCGGCTGCCCAGTCGTGTTTATCCTGAAATAAACATTCACACACACTCTTCAGGAGTTCACCAGCGAGACTCAGTGATTGTGCTGAATAATGAGCTGCAGCTCATGAGCAGGAGCACAGCGCCACCTACTGCTCCCAGATCAGATGCAGCACTGACAAATGAACACACCAGGCATAAATACAGTCAAAATATGCCAACCTGAGACTGATTAAGTGTTTAACAGCAGTAAAGGTGGGAATATATTTGAGACGAGAACTGTTTCATTGAGTTTGTGATTTCCGACCATAAATCAGAATAAAAGCAGCTGCTCACAAACACACACACACACACTCACACACAGACAGACG
>NW_015641034.1:164929-166460 GCF_001515625.1 Sinocyclocheilus rhinocerous | reverse complement strand
TCTCACTCACACTCTCTCACACACACACACACACACACACACACACACACTCTCACACTCACTCACACACACACACACACACTCACACACCAATGCTGTTGATCAGTGAATGATGGATAATTAATATTCATTAATATCATCAATTTAACAGATGCAAACAAAACTTCAACAGAATTGATCTGAATAATGACTGTTGTCTTCTGTAGAGCTGCTTTACAGCTGAAATTGAATTTGTTTAATAATTGATTAATTTTACAACATTAACACAGGTATTTTCCTGTGTATTACTGTGAAGCTGCTTTGAATCAATCTGGATTGTATAAAGTGCTGTAGAGTCGACGTGATGGAGAAACACTGTATGTTACTGTAATCATAAATCAAATCCAGATGAGACGTTTAAAGTCATTGACATCATGTTATGAAGGTTATCAGAAAACCAATGGAGCTGTGACATCAATAAAAGCATTATAATGCATTCTTTGGTTTTCTGCTTTAATGAAACAACTGATGCATTAAAAAACTGAATCCATAATAGAAACAAAAACCGATTTAGTGGAGTGTTATTTTAGTTTAACTGATATACTGTTATAGTTTTTAATAATATTTTGAATCACTTTTTATATTTTCCTTGTAATTTTAGAGTTTTAGTAATTTTGCTGTTTTTGTCATGTTTATTAGTTTTTTTAAATATAATATAAAGTTTTTGTATTTTTTAATATCAGTTTAAGTTATTTTAGTACTTCAAGTTAAATAAAAAAAAAATTACAAATGTTGCTTTAACAATTAGTTGTTGTTCTTTTATATCACATCTAACACATTTCATGTAACAACAAATGTTTTTAATGGTTTTAGTTTTAATTTCAGTTTTAGTTAATGATAATCACCCTGGTTTAGAAGCAATGTCAGCAGCAGCATCAGTCAGAAAGACAGTCATGAGACTGAAATGTTTTACTGTACTGTACTGAAGTCTCTGATAATCATAAATGCTGTGCTGTGTGTGTTTCAGTAACGGCGGCGGCCGCAGCGGCACGTTCTGTGCCATCAGTATCGTGTGTGAGATGTTGTGTCACCAGCACTCGGTGGACGTCTTTCACGCCGTCAAAACACTGAGAAACAACAAACCCAACATGGTGGATCTGCTGGTGAGCGTCAGAACATCCACATCCACATCTGACAGTGGTTTGAGCACATCTACTGAGGATTTTACTGCTGCAGACGGAGCTGGAAAAGAGTTACTTTCATCACTGTTTAATGATAAAAAATTATAATAATAATAATAATAATGCACATCTGTGACCCTGGAGCACAAAAGCAGTCTTAAGTCGCTGGGGTATATTTGTAGCAATAGCCAACAATACATTGTATGGGTCAAAATTATACATTTTTCTTTTATGCCAAAAATCATTAGGATATTAAGTAAAGATCATGTTCCATGAAGATATTTTGTACATTTCCAACTGTAAATATATTAAAGCTTAATTTTTGATTAGTAATATGCATTGCTAAAAACTTCATTTGGACAACTTTAAAG
>NW_015641034.1:156759-161259 GCF_001515625.1 Sinocyclocheilus rhinocerous | reverse complement strand
ACACACACACACACACACTCTCACACTCACTCACACACACACACACACACTCACACACCAATGCTGTTGATCAGTGAATGATGGATAATTAATATTCATTAATATCATCAATTTAACAGATGCAAACAAAACTTCAACAGAATTGATCTGAATAATGACTGTTGTCTTCTGTAGAGCTGCTTTACAGCTGAAATTGAATTTGTTTAATAATTGATTAATTTTACAACATTAACACAGGTATTTTCCTGTGTATTACTGTGAAGCTGCTTTGAATCAATCTGGATTGTATAAAGTGCTGTAGAGTCGACGTGATGGAGAAACACTGTATGTTACTGTAATCATAAATCAAATCCAGATGAGACGTTTAAAGTCATTGACATCATGTTATGAAGGTTATCAGAAAACCAATGGAGCTGTGACATCAATAAAAGCATTATAATGCATTCTTTGGTTTTCTGCTTTAATGAAACAACTGATGCATTAAAAAACTGAATCCATAATAGAAACAAAAACCGATTTAGTGGAGTGTTATTTTAGTTTAACTGATATACTGTTATAGTTTTTAATAATATTTTGAATCACTTTTTATATTTTCCTTGTAATTTTAGAGTTTTAGTAATTTTGCTGTTTTTGTCATGTTTATTAGTTTTTTTAAATATAATATAAAGTTTTTGTATTTTTTAATATCAGTTTAAGTTATTTTAGTACTTCAAGTTAAATAAAAAAAAAATTACAAATGTTGCTTTAACAATTAGTTGTTGTTCTTTTATATCACATCTAACACATTTCATGTAACAACAAATGTTTTTAATGGTTTTAGTTTTAATTTCAGTTTTAGTTAATGATAATCACCCTGGTTTAGAAGCAATGTCAGCAGCAGCATCAGTCAGAAAGACAGTCATGAGACTGAAATGTTTTACTGTACTGTACTGAAGTCTCTGATAATCATAAATGCTGTGCTGTGTGTGTTTCAGTAACGGCGGCGGCCGCAGCGGCACGTTCTGTGCCATCAGTATCGTGTGTGAGATGTTGTGTCACCAGCACTCGGTGGACGTCTTTCACGCCGTCAAAACACTGAGAAACAACAAACCCAACATGGTGGATCTGCTGGTGAGCGTCAGAACATCCACATCCACATCTGACAGTGGTTTGAGCACATCTACTGAGGATTTTACTGCTGCAGACGGAGCTGGAAAAGAGTTACTTTCATCACTGTTTAATGATAAAAAATTATAATAATAATAATAATAATGCACATCTGTGACCCTGGAGCACAAAAGCAGTCTTAAGTCGCTGGGGTATATTTGTAGCAATAGCCAAAAATACATTGTATGGGTCAAAATTATACATTTTTCTTTTATGCCAAAAATCATTAGGATATTAAGTAAAGATCATGTTCCATGAAGATATTTTGTACATTTCCAACTGTAAATATATTAAAGCTTAATTTTTGATTAGTAATATGCATTGCTAAGAACTTCATTTGGACTGGTCTGAAATGTGAAAATAGTAGAGATTTTGAATGCATTATAACATTGTGTTCACAGACTGTGTTACACTGACCCCTGCTGGTGGTGTGTGTGTGTGTGTGTGTGTGTGTGTCTCCTGCAGGATCAGTATAAGTTCTGTTATGAAGTGGCACTGGAATACTTGAATTCTGGGTAATCTGAGCGGACGCTGCTCTAATGTCCCGATCTTCTCCATCCTCATCATCCCAGACACTGAAACACAGCGACAGAAAACTGAAACCGGAGCCGAAGCCATGTTTCCCAGCACACCATCTTCATCCGCTCGCGTCTTCTGTTCCTCTAACACTTCTCTTGCCTTCGTCTCATCGGACGCGTGTCTTCATGTTTGTGTGGAATGCGACGTCACGTGGATGTTGATTTTATCATTGTTTTTATGAACTCTATGTACAGTCCGATCATGCGTGGCATTAAAGCGCTCATATTAACTCGTGTTTCTGCCCTTTCTGTGGTTGTGTTTGTGTGGAACGATGGAAAAACTGCTGAAATTGTCGCGCGCTGAAACGTCCCGTCCGAAGATCCAAAGCTCGTGTTCGTGATCTTTTTTTTTGTTTGTTTTTGTTTATACTGTAAATAGATGAAGTTCACCAGATAATTTATTCATTGACCAATTTTTGTGAAGCACACTGAGTGACAATCATGTTTTAATTTGGTCATTATTATCATACGGACTCCACATATAATAGTGACCAGATTGTATTGTTAACTTTTTATTTATCTGGTATGAAAAAAAAAAAAATCAAACCTATAAATGCATATCTATATCTGCCAAACCTGTCGTCCGTGTGTTTTTTGTGCAAAGAGAAGCAGTTTGTACTGTAATATATACTGTTTATACACTGTGAGTGTGAGTGTGAGTGTGAGTGTGTGTGAGTGTGAGTGTGAGTGTGTGTGTGTATACAGTATATACATGTATATCATTGTTTATTTTATTTCAGGTAACAAAATGTTCTCTTATGGTTTTAATTTTAGTTTAAGTTTTAGTTAACTACAATCCTGCAATGCACTCGGTGTAATTGTGAAGTGCATTAAAACAGTGTTATTAAAATATTTAAAAATTACAAATATTTCCTTAATTTAAATAAAATAATCATTTCTGAAATAAAACAAAACATTAATAAAAAAAATATTTTAAAAAATCAGAAATGGTGCCTTGGCAACTAAACTGAATCGAAACAAGCTTTAGCAAAAGTATTAAAAATAAAATAAATCTATTAAAAATGACAAAAAATAAAACAATTACTAAAACATAAACAATATGCTAATATTTCAAATTTAGGTTTTTGAATTACATATAACATTTCTGACAAAGTATCTGACAATTATGCATCGCATTAAGTTTATTTGTTTATATTAAACCTGTTTCATCTAAATGGATGGACATTTTATATGCAAATCAAATACATAAATCTTAAGTTTCATCCTGAGTATTTATTTGAGTGTGTACATACATTCGTGTCTGTTCCTCACACAAAACTATCATATAGAGCTTCATGAAGAAAGAGGCATATTTTATTTGCTGAGGATCTTTGCTTTGTACTTTTATGTCGTATTTGACTGCGTTTAGAAGTGTTGTTATACAAGTTAAAACACTGAAGTTTTTTTTTTTTAAAGAACTTTTACTAAAACCATAGGAGTCATTAACATTAATAAACATGATGTTAAGCATTAAAAAAGCATTAGACTCGCAGCTGAAGGACTGAATAAAGGCCTGTTCAAAGAAAAAACAATAACTATAATGATTGATGATTAAACCGTTTTATAATGATCTTTGAATTCTTTACAAAACAAGTACATCTCCTGAAATCTGAAAAGTCATTGCATGTGTGAACGGGATTATAACAACATTGATTGATAGCTGTTGAGTATATAAGAGAATGGGATCTTAAATCCACTGCTTTAGTCATCAAACTTTAGAAATTGTGTGTTGATTCTGCTTGTATCACATCTTTTCTGTTGTATTTTTCAGTAGAAACCGTGACTGAAAACGAAGACGAGACGCTTTACACTTCAAACCCATTTATTCTGATGTTACATATTTACAGTAGCTTTAAGATGCTGGAGTACAAATAAGTGCTGCAGTTAAACTGTGTTAAAGGCATATTTCAACCAAAAATTTAAGTTCTTGTCATAATTAATTTTTTTCCAAACCTGTATGACTTTCATTCTTGTGCTTAACACAAAAGAAGATTCTTTGAAGAATGTTGGGAACCAAACAGTTGACGGTAGCCATTGACATCCATTGTATGGAAAAACTACAATTAATCGAATTATCACCAATATTTCATTACATAGATTGCTTTTTAAAATTTTTTTTATTGCCCGATTCTTGTTTAGAGGATCTTAAAAGTTTGAAATGGTCTCATATTTGTTCTGTCTGCTGTGTTTAACACTACCGCTCGAGATGATAAAAGGTAATCCAGGACTTGCTTTAATGGCTAATGCTAAAAATAAAAAATCATAAAAATGCTAAGAAATCAAATAAAAAATTAACTGATTAAATTAAAATGTATTAAAAAAACAGGAAGGAAGAATATAAAAATGATATAGTTCAATCATTAAGATGTGATGGAAACGTCAAATTTTGGGAAAAAATAAAATAAATTTCCGCTTGCTTGAGGTGGTTTTTGACTTGTGTGATAAAGGGTTGATGTGAATAATGGGAGATGGAAAATAAATTCTGATGTAGCGAACATTAAACCCACGTGACTAATTGGCTGTTTCCGCTGATGGTGATTTAATTACTGTTGGTGTTGGGGAAAGTTACTTTTAAAAGTAATGCGTTACAATGTTGCATTACGCCCTAAAAAAGTAACTAATTACGTTACTGAGTTACTTTTTATGGAAAGTAATGCGTTACGTTACTTTTGCGTTACTTTTTAAATCTGGACAGGGCTTGCTTGTTTGTTTTTAAAATAAAAAAGTTATATTTTTGGCAAATATAAAAGCCTTTCACACCAAAAGTGAAATGAAT
>NW_015641034.1:155274-156411 GCF_001515625.1 Sinocyclocheilus rhinocerous | reverse complement strand
TCTTCTCTTTCCAACAAAAAAAACGAGAATGTTCTCTTAAAGAGACAGTGGCAAGGAAATGAACACAAAGAGTATGTTGCCATATGGCTACACCATGCGGTAGAGGGTTAAGAAGTTTAAAAAAGTTTTAAGTTTTATGGCTTTCAGTCTGAAATAGTTTGAAGTTTAAAGTAGATTTAAAAGCTTAAAGTTTGAATGTTTTGAAGGCAATACAGTCTGTCAGAGATAGATAGACAGATAGATAGATAGATAGAAATAGTCAGATAGATAGATAGATAGAAATAGTCTATGACTAGCAGGTTGCTAGCATGATTAGCCAGTTACTAGTATGTTGCTAGCATGTTTCTAGCATGATTAGCAAATGACTAGCATGTCGCTAGCATGATTAGCAAGTTACTAGCATGTTGCTAGCATGTTTCTAGCATGATTAGCATGCTATTAACATGTTGCTAGCATGATTAAAAAGTGACTAGCATTTGGCTAGCATGATTAGCATGCTATTAACATGTTGCTAGCATGATTAACTGTTTGGGTACCAGACAAAATACGGTGCTACCAGACAAGACTTTGTATGAATGAACTGGTTTTGGGTATCAGACAGAAAGGATATTTTCTGGCGATCTATCACAACTGTATCTGGTTAAAACGGCTTTGCATTTTATTATGGTATATAATGTAGGATCTTGTTGTCTTGTCTCATTAATAATATCACACACATAAAACGAATAGACATTCAGCATTTAATTTTAGCCAAATCCTGAAAAAGTTTTTTTTTTGTAAAATTGTGATTTTCAGTTAAAGAATTACTGCTTGTTTTGATACCGTATTTTTTACGGTAAAATTCCAGCAACCACAGCTGCCAGTTTTTTACCGTAAATTTTACGGATTTTTTTTACAGTGTACTTATTGTTGAATCTTCTTGCTGTGGGGTTTGAAGGGCTATTTGTTTTTTCATAAGTGGGAATGTCTTAATTTCAAGAATCTATGGGAGAATGTTGTGGAACAGTTTGGTAACAGTTGAGTTTGGATTTGTGTTTTTGGGATGAGGGCGAAGCTCAGACAGAACCATCAAGGTCAAATTTAGCACCGAAACAACAGCAACCTAGATTATTCAATAAACCATGCTTTTTTTTTTTT
>NW_015641034.1:149615-155020 GCF_001515625.1 Sinocyclocheilus rhinocerous | reverse complement strand
TCTCATTAATAATATCACACACATAAAACGAATAGACATTCAGCATTTAATTTTAGCCAAATCCTGAAAAAGTTTTTTTTTTGTAAAATTGTGATTTTCAGTTAAAGAATTACTGCTTGTTTTGAATTTGAGTTTTAAAAAAAATTGTCTGTCTAGAAGAGGCCAGCAGAGACTGACATTTAGGTATTTCACACAGTTTAAATGGCATCAAGAACTTTAAAATAACAGAATAGAGTTTATAACCGAAAATACTTCTTAGAATAAGAATGGGTCATTCCTAATTTCATTTTCACTTAGCCTAAATTTGTGCTGTAATCTTAAAACGTATTTCTAATATCAGACTTTCAGACCATCACATGACGTTTTGAGCACCCAGGCTCTTCATCAGACGATTATGCCTTTATGCAACAGGTGATTAATCACACGATTGAAGAAAGAAACATAAAAAACATCATCAGTGTATGGTTTCCATAACCATGTGATACACAAATCATTGTTCTAACAAATATTACATGTTTCTTTCTTTCTTATTTATTTATTTGATGCAGGTAAAATAACAACAATAACAATATTAGTGTTATTGTTATTAATGTTGAATGTTTAGAACTAGACTTTTGTCCCACATCTGTCCTTTCTTCAGTCTTGTGATTCATCACCTGTTGTATAAAGACATGTTGGTTAACATTCTTTAATGTTCGATGAAGAGCCTGCGTTTTGTTTTTGCTAAAATCAGACTTTTAGAAGTCTGACACTTCAGCCTATTAATTATTACTTATATTACTGACGTTTATATTAATTAACTTCAGCTTATTAACTTCATTTATATTCTTTTACTATAGCATACCATAATATGATTTCCACATTCATAATTGGAATTTAATATTTTAGCCTATATATGATGACATAAAATGTTTTACTGTATAGTAAAAATGACTCAACAGTGATTTGTAAATTCTTATTTATCATGCAGCATTGCCCTTTGAAGTTAGTTTTGGACTTTTTAGCAAAACCGGTCAAATCCATGTATATAGCCGCAGCCGAAATCGCGAAAGATCGCCGTCCTGGGCTACAGATCCGTCGGTAAGTGGCTGTCGCGGCCGGTCTGAAGCGTCAGCCTTGCGTGTTATGTGTCGTTTGCATCAGCTTTTAAAATTTCCCCATGCATGAGATTCGTGTGAATGTCACCCCGCGCGCCGCATGCATTTAAACAGTGCATGCTCTGAGACACACACGATCCTGAAACACCCCGTGCATCCTCATGCATTTACTCCCACACCTGTCTTTAGGACGTGAATGCGGTTCTGCAGATGCATGCAGGCCTCAGTCTCAGAGTGCTTATTCTGCCTGTATGCATGCTTTGTTTCATGCATTTTCATTCTGTCTGTGTTCGTATCTTCTACATATGTCAGCATCTCACAGAGGCCTGTGTTCATTTAGAGGCGCTTCATGTTATTTCTATAAGAGGTTTCCAATCTTTTAGATGCCACTGGCCACAAATATGAGCATCCTCATGCAAGGGACCCTCAACCTAACATTTAAAAGGAGGGCAGCTAAATATTTTCATGTATAAAGACCTGATTTAGATTGGTATACTTGCTATATACTTAACCAGTATGATGCTATATTTGGAACATATTTAGTTTCTATTTATTCTATTCTACTCGCTGTAGTACTGCACTGTTAGATAGATAGATAGATAGATAGATAGAACAAAAGAAAGAAAGTTGAATGGATAGATTTTATTTATTTATTTATGTTTATTTATATTATGCTTATATTTATATCAAATTTTTATTTTAAAATGTAATAATAGAATTTTATCATTTAATTATTTTAATATAATTATTTATATTAATTAATATATTAATCCGTTATCCTTGTATGTGCAAACATGCTTGGCAATAATGCTCGTTGTGATTATTTCATATTTTTTATTATGTATTTGTTTATAATGTTTGTTTAATTATGTTATGCTTTTATTTAGATCTGATTTTTTTTAGATTGTAATAATAGAATTTTATCATTGAATTATTTATTTTAATATAATTATTTGTTATATTAATTAATTATCCTCGTTTGTGCAGACATACTTGGCAATTAGTCTTTTTCTGATTATTTACATTTTATTTTTTATTTTTACATTTTAGTACTGTTTTTCTCTAAACTTTTCTAAGGACCCCAGTTTAAAGACTGCTGATCTATAAACTGAATTAATACATTATTTCTGAATCATTCACAGTGTGATGTTGGGAATGAGTTTGGATGCTGCAGGATTATCCAATCAGAGACCAGATCCAAGTCTGAATTGTAACAGTTATTAACCGATATATCGGCCGATATTTTGAGATTATCGACATCGTCCAATACCTGCTACTTTATATCAGTTCCAATTAACATTCAGTGTTAATAAATAATGCTTTTTAAAAAATATTTTTAGGGAAATGTGTACAAATGTTTTATAAAATCAGTTTGTGTCTACATCTGAACATATACATATATATATTAACATGTATAACACATACTGTATATATCGGCAATCTATACTAAGTTGTTGTATCAGCAATCTAAAAAAAATATTTAATTGAAAACAAGCTCATATTTATAATGAATTCTAAGATAAGATTCAGATCTGATCTCAAACATGCGTTTTGTGTAGAATTAGTTCTGTGTTCAGTTTGAATGTTTTTCTCTGCACAATGAGTGACTCAGAAAGTTTCCCATCAACCCACTGGAGTCAGATCCTGATCTGCTGGATCGTGTTGTGTGATTTAGAGCAGATTTCTTCTCTCTGCAGTAAAGCGTTTACACAGAACACACGTGTGCTGATGCGTGTGACGCTTGAGAGAACATGCCAACATCACATCAGGACACACATGAGTGCTCTGCAGCCTTTAGGAGCCGTTCTGTTCACACAATCACCACCAGACCTCCAGCATTCATTCTTTACACTGCACTCAAGTTCATCCTCAAGTCACAGTGAAATCCAGGATGTTTGTTCAGTGTAGTGTATGTATGTATGTAAATAAATAAATGCACCAAAATGATTATTTTAATACCAAAAATGAAATTAAAGTTTTATCTAGTCAAAAGCAGAGACATAAAAAAAAAAAAAAAGGTTTTGTAATAAAATTTGGGTAATTGAGCAGTTGAACTCACCTGTCAATATTTCAGCCAAATAAATGTGTATATATTTCAACTCGAGCATAATTTTTGGTCAGAGATGCACTAATTTAATGCCACTGTTTCAGTTGATGACTTTGGCCCTTCGGAACAAACAAACATCTATCTATCTATCTATCGTTCTATCCATCCATCCATCCATCCATCCAATGTTCTCTCTATTGTTCCATTGATCTATCTATCTATTTATCTATCTATCTATCTATCGTTCTATCTATCCATCATCTCTATCTATCTATCTATTCATCTCTATCTATCCATCTATCCATTCATATCTATCTATCTATCTATCTATCTATCCATCTATCCATTGTTCTATCTATCTATCTATCTATCCATTGTTCTATCTATCTATCTATCTATGTATCCATCTATCCATTGTTCTATCGTTCTATCTATCTATCTATCTATCTATGTTTCCATCTATCCATTGTTCTATCGTTCTATCTATCTATCTGATCTATCTATCTGTCTATCTATCTATCTATCTATCTACCTATCTATCTATCTATCTGTCTATCTATCTATCTATCTATCTACCTATCTATCTATCTATCTGTCTATCTATCTATCTATCTATCTACCTATCTATCTATCTATCTGTCTATCTATCTATCTATCTATCTACCTATCTATCTATCTATCTGTCTATCTATCATGCTGTTTTGGATTAATATTTTCAGTCGCCAAAATTTCGGTGCATCAGGGTTATTATAGTTAACTGAAATTAAAATTAAAACCATAAAAAATTACTTAAATTTTAAGAAAAAAAAAATGGTAATCTTTTTTAACTTGATGTACTGAAATAACTAAAACTGAAATAAAAATGAATAAACGCTATATAGACACATATAAAAAAAACTACTAAGAATGACAAAAATTACTAAAACTTTCAAATTAAAATACAAAAAGTAAAAACTAATTCAAAATATTAATAAAAACTATAAAAGTATGTGATTGGGTTTATGTTTCATTTTATTTTACATGTTCATAACGCAAACAGCTAAACTGATTTTGAGTCTGATTTGCCAAAACATCATATTTTTGAAAGCATGCAGGAAAATCCATGTTGGTTTTGTGTTTGATTTAATGAAGCGTTCAGCTCTTATAAGGTCACTTCAGGCCTCAGTATGGCAGAAGCATGTGAACTTTAACCGCAGATAACATGATGTATGTACGTTTCTGTCCTTTAGACCGACTCAGTTCTGCGCTCGTGACATTTCTGGCTCTCAGCTCAGTATGAGTCCATGCCGTAACCCTCACTAGTCTGCACTAACGAACGCCTTTGAGTTTCTAATGCTGGACTCGGTGCCTTCTGTGGAGTCTCGAACCATCCATAAACTCTCTGATTTCCAAAAGCAGTGGAGTATGAAGTCATTAAACCCGTCTGGGCTTTGTTTGCGTGCGGGGTCACGCGCGGCTGATGGGAACTATATGTTCCTGATGCGTTTGCTCCTGTTTCACGCTCTATTTATAGAGCTGATGAGGAAGGATGCTTGAAATCCGATGCGCTTCCATTAAAACGGAGGGAAGGCAGGGCTGCTGCTGCTCTCTAATGGCTTTACGATCGAGAAACGCTTGTAGTGAACAACTCAAACCTGACCTACAGTAGCAATGCCTTTTATAGACTCTTAATTCATATTCCTGGTCTGACTGCGAAGGACTCATCAGTCACGCTGTTCTAATTGAAACAAATGTTCATTTTTGTCATTGTCTTCAGCTTGCTTCATTTCTTAAATGGTGTTCTTTTGGTTGACGTCATTAATCATTAGCCTTTCATCCTCTTCTCTCTGTCTTCCAGAGACGTTATGATAGATGATCCAACTGTAAATATTAGAGGTCGACCGACTGATCGGTTTTGCCGATATATCGGTACCGATAACTGATTGAACAGATGATAGTTTGCGAGGCCAAATCTCTGAGCCCTCCTAAAGTTTTTGACATCTTTAAAAGCCATCTTGTTTGTATTTATATTAAATGGTTTCTAATATTTTTCTAACATTAACTGAAGTTGTGAAATGCTGTAGAATTATTGTTCATTGTTAGTTTTAACATTTATTAATACATTTTTAAATTTTTACGTTGTTTCTTTTAACAGTAGTTTATGCACTATGAACTAACATGATCAAGGTATAATTAATATAAAAATTTATATAATATTTAATATTAATATTTATTTAATTTAAAAAAGTACAGCACATTTTCAAGGTTCAGTATAATTTTTA
>NW_015641034.1:147417-148599 GCF_001515625.1 Sinocyclocheilus rhinocerous | reverse complement strand
TTTTTTTTTTTTTTTTCCAGTTTATCCATTTAAAAAAAAAAAATTGGTTGATTAATCAGTTATCGATTAGTGTGGTCCAGCCTAGTTATCGTTGCTGGTAAAATCCATTATCAGTCGACCTCTAGTAAATACAACTTTAATGTCATACGACATAAAATATATTGTCATACGACAATGGCTTTTATTAAGACAAACTTTGAAGGCCCGTTTACACCAAGACCCATAATAGTAATAATATTAGCGTCCACGATAGCACTGCAGTTTTGTTGTCTGCCTCTTTAAATACACAAGCTCGTTAAAGTCGGGTGGATTCTGATTGGCTGTCAGTGTTTTTATTGTTCCTCAGTATTGAACGTATTCCAATGCAATGTGTTGTCCTCATTATAGTTGTAATGTGGACATTTTTTTATAGAATTATAACAATTTTTAGAACTTTATATGTCATTTTTTGTAAGATGGATTTAAACGAATGTTTTATCACAACAAGTGCATTTAATAAATCTTGTATAGGGTTGTATATGAAAAAATTTATCCCTTTTCTAAGTTTAACTTTGTAAAATGTTTGTATTTATTGTTTGTTAAACGATAATAATCAGTCAGCAGTAATGCTCAGGGAAAAAAACACAGATTTATCACTGCGCTTGTCTGGAAACTTTCACATACTAAAAGCATATTCTGTTTATTGATTGTAATGTTTCTTTGTTCCCTATTATTACTTTATATTTATATGTTTTGACGCTATATTTAGTTGGTTATAATTCTTAACACACAGTTGTCATAAGTATAGGAGTGTCACCTTTCTTGTCAGTTTGTTACTTTTGAATGTGAGTGTTTATATTTGAATGTATCGTTTGAGCTGATGAGATGGAGGTTCTACAGTTGTTACATTTTATTTCCTAAATTAAATGTAACTGACAAAATTAACATTTTTGGAGCCATATAAAAAGTCAAGCAGTGGCCGGACTTGAATAAAAAGGACTTTAGTTTTCACAATCTAGTTCATTTGTGATGGATTTAGTATGTTTTTTTGAGCGTCCCGATGTTTCTGTGTGCTTTTCCCTGTCAATGAGAGCTCGCATTTACAAACGCTGGATGCGGAGAGGAACTGGCCGTTGTTATAGCAACAGGCTGCAGGGCAAATCTGCCCACACACTCGTGTGTGTGTGTGTGTGTGTGTGTGTG
>NW_015641034.1:142773-147337 GCF_001515625.1 Sinocyclocheilus rhinocerous | reverse complement strand
TTTTTTTTTTTTTTTTCCAGTTTATCCATTTAAAAAAAAAAAATTGGTTGATTAATCAGTTATCGATTAGTGTGGTCCAGCCTAGTTATCGTTGCTGGTAAAATCCATTATCAGTCGACCTCTAGTAAATACAACTTTAATGTCATACGACATAAAATATATTGTCATACGACAATGGCTTTTATTAAGACAAACTTTGAAGGCCCGTTTACACCAAGACCCATAATAGTAATAATATTAGCGTCCACGATAGCACTGCAGTTTTGTTGTCTGCCTCTTTAAATACACAAGCTCGTTAAAGTCGGGTGGATTCTGATTGGCTGTCAGTGTTTTTATTGTTCCTCAGTATTGAACGTATTCCAATGCAATGTGTTGTCCTCATTATAGTTGTAATGTGGACATTTTTTTATAGAATTATAACAATTTTTAGAACTTTATATGTCATTTTTTGTAAGATGGATTTAAACGAATGTTTTATCACAACAAGTGCATTTAATAAATCTTGTATAGGGTTGTATATGAAAAAATTTATCCCTTTTCTAAGTTTAACTTTGTAAAATGTTTGTATTTATTGTTTGTTAAACGATAATAATCAGTCAGCAGTAATGCTCAGGGAAAAAAACACAGATTTATCACTGCGCTTGTCTGGAAACTTTCACATACTAAAAGCATATTCTGTTTATTGATTGTAATGTTTCTTTGTTCCCTATTATTACTTTATATTTATATGTTTTGACGCTATATTTAGTTGGTTATAATTCTTAACACACAGTTGTCATAAGTATAGGAGTGTCACCTTTCTTGTCAGTTTGTTACTTTTGAATGTGAGTGTTTATATTTGAATGTATCGTTTGAGCTGATGAGATGGAGGTTCTACAGTTGTTACATTTTATTTCCTAAATTAAATGTAACTGACAAAATTAACATTTTTGGAGCCATATAAAAAGTCAAGCAGTGGCCGGACTTGAATAAAAAGGACTTTAGTTTTCACAATCCAGTTCATTTGTGATGGATTTAGTATGTTTTTTTGAGCGTCCCGATGTTTCTGTGTGCTTTTCCCTGTCAATGAGAGCTCGCATTTACAAACGCTGGATGCGGAGAGGAACTGGCCGTTGTTATAGCAACAGGCTGCAGGGCAAATCTGCCCACACACTCGTGTGTGTGTGTGTGTGTGTGTGTGTGTGAGAATGTCCTGCGTTACTACCACTATCGGCAGCTTCATCACAAACGCTCTTCTGAATGGAGAAGTGTTTCATCACATGCATTCACACGCTGAGATCCAAACCAGAGAAATCATATTTTGCATTAAAAATGAAGCTTATTTTTGGCTACATGGCAGTTTCTTGATAAGTTCAGACATTTGTTTGTGAGACTAGCTTCATTTGGCGTTATGATTTAGATTGATGCATCACTGTGTAAATCTCTTTTGCACTAATGTAACATGCGTGTTCATGAGTTCATGTTCATTCTCTCGTGATCTGAAGGTAAAGATGGTCATTCTCTCTGACTGTGCGACGTTTGTGTGTTTCAGGGAAATCCTCCTTGACAATACAGTTTGTGGAAGGCCAGTTTGTCGACTCCTACGACCCCACGATTGAAAACAGTAAGTGAATCAGATCACATCCTACTGCAAAATGAATCATAATCATAATAATGTAGGCTTGAGAATTGAAATTTGCTCTGTGAATTGATAAAAGGACCATAGATAATATGCATTTCTACTGGCTTTGTGACTACTACACTTCAGTTTGTATGCAAATGACTCTTATGAGTCAGTTCTGTGATTGTGACTCACTGAATCATTCGGTTACTCCGCATCTGACTCACTGAACTGCGAGTCATTCGGTCAAATCTGATTCAATATGTCGAACACTTCAGATTTAAATAATTACTGACTAGTTGTTCATTTATAACTTGACATGTAGTTTAAGTTGAATGTCCACTTGTTGTAGAAAATGCTGGGATTTAATCTAGTTAAGGTTGATTATGTGATGTTTCCTCACAAGTACTACAAGATTCATTAATGCAGTTGTTAAGAAAAAAAGTGGAATCAAACTTGTTAAACTTAAACATTAAGCTTAAAATCATGATTAGCAGTAAATTAACTTGTGGTTTTATTATTAGTAGTATTTTTTATTTATTATTATTATTTGTGTTTATTTTTAATGCTTTTAGGATGTAACTGCTGTGATCTCATATTTATTATTATTATTATTTTTTCCTTTCATTGTTAAGGACGATTATCTTTTTTGTTATTTCTGTTAATTTAAATCCACTGTACTGTCCTGTTTTTGTTATAAACAAATAAGGCAAACACTAAAAAAAACAAAGGTATGTACTATTATATATTATATTACATTATAGTATATATAAATATGTAAAGGTTGGACAATTTAACTGAATTAATCACAAAACCATATGATGAAAAAATGAGTGTTTGTTGATTTGGATGATCTGCTTCAAGCTTCAGATGATCTGATTCTGAGCTCGAGGTCACTGCGACTTTGAGCAGCTGTTTAAATCGACCAGGCGTTTTATCATTAGCTTATAATGGGACATTCTTAAAGGGGCGGGTCGTAACACAGCTATCAGGCAGTGGAACGGGCTGAGTGGGAGGAGTCTACGTGAGTGGGTGTGGCTTCCATTGCGATGACTCCACCTCCACTGTTCTGTGCCTGAAACACATCAACTCTCCTGATTGTTTAAATTGCAAAAACAGTTTTTTTTAAGTGTTTGTAATAACTAGAAAAAAAATGTCAGTGTTTGTGTGACAGCAGTAAATTAAAAGTTGATAAATTTGTCACTGAAAATGTATTTTTGTTGGATGTTTAGAGAGACTCACTATGAGACGTTTTCATGATTTAATAACATCCAGAATTGAGACATTATTTCACTATTTGCGTCAGCCGATAATCATGAACTCTTATGGTGGGTTCACACCAGACGCGAAGCGAATATGCGCATCGCGTCACTCGCTCTAGATTACTTGCGGGATGTTTTTCCGTGTCACTCGCGCGAATAAAAACAGCACGATCAACCATGGTGGAGATAACTACAATCGCTGTTTTGTACCTGTTGTCAAAAAGTCCCAAATATAATGGAAAGTCAAACGCCGAATAACGTTAGGATTCTGTATTAATGTGTGTGTTACATAGATTGTCTGATTCAACTGGACGTGTCAAGAAACTCTTCGCTGATTGGTTTGTGCGAGAACGCGTCATGTGAATTTTCCGCTCGAGTTGAAATTTTTGAACTTGCGCGTAAGACGCGATTGAGGTGAATATCGTGCAAACGCGTCGTGCATTTCGTGTCATTCGCGTCGCCCGGCGTGAATTCGCCTCTATTCATGTCTTTGCGTTGACTTTGTATGTAATCTACTCGCGTGAATAATTACATTCGCGTCTGGTGTGAACACACTGTTAGACTCAATCCCAAATCAGCATATTAGAATGATTTCTGAAGATCATGTGACACTGAAGACTGGAGTAATGATGCTGAAAATACAGATTTGATCACAGAAATAAATTACAGTTTAACAGATAATCACTTAGAAAACAGCTGTTTTACATTGTAATAATATTTCACAAATTTTCAGATTTTTTAGATTTTTGATCTGGTGTCCTTTATTTCTTTTTTCAGCATTTACGAAAATGATCACAGTGAACGGTCAGGAGTATCACCTGCAGCTGGTCGACACAGCGGGACAGGTGAGAAACACGACTTCACCTTTAAATGTTGTTTTATTTATTTATTTTAATTTTTTAAACTTCACAGGAATATCAAACATTCAGGAGTCCAACACCAGTGACACTGCATGACTCTCAAACACATTTTAATGCAGAAACGAATCCACGAAAGGCCATAAACCTTTCTGCAGTGGTGTTGTTTTTAACTAAAATTTAAAAACCTAAGCATTAAAATGGTTTTAATTCATTGAAATAAAGCCGAAATAAAATATAAATATTCAATGACAGACTTAAACTTAAAAAAAAACTAAAAACTTAACCGAAATAAAACTAAAAATAAATTACTAAAACTGAAATACGAATAATATTAAAGCTAAAAAATATATATTAAAATGACAAAAGCAAATAACAAAATTACTAAAATAAAAATGAAAACTGAAAATGCAAAATCTAATTCACAATACTAATAAGGATGTAACGATTCGCTCAACTCACGATTCGATTCATGATTTTTTTTTTTAACAAAATGACATTTAAGACAAATTATAAATTAATGTGTCCTTTTATTATTGCTTGGACAAAATGCTGCACGTTTCTTTGTGAAATTGAAATATAACACTATAATAATATACTAATATAGCACTTGCATATTATTGCTCTTTTGTTGGTTTTGATTGCTTCTATTGTTCTCATTTGTAAGTCGCTTTGGGTAAAAGCGTCTGCTAAATAACAAAATTTAAATATAATGTAAATGTAAATAACAAAACTAAATTGAAAATTTAAAACAAGCCCCAAATCAAATAAATAAGTAACACAAATAAAATAAATCTCTTTAAACAAAATAAGGCTTTGTCTGTGCTCTTTCCATTTAAAATGAG
>NW_015641034.1:140077-142153 GCF_001515625.1 Sinocyclocheilus rhinocerous | reverse complement strand
CCCCTAAATGAATCGCGATTTGTTTAGCATCTCAACCGATTTGAATCGTCACATATTTGAATCGATTTTCAACCGGCTCGCGGTTAATCGTTACATCCCTAAATACTAATAAATATAATAGTTTCTAAATAATACTAAAATAAAACCGCACAGTTGGCAAAACGTTCTTATAAAAGCATCATGTCATGAATTCTTAGAATGAAGTTTTGATTTCGTCTCTGAAGTGTGTTTTGAATTCCTCTCTTTCAGGACGAATACTCTATTTTCCCGCAGACGTACTCCATAGATATCAACGGCTACATTCTGGTGTATTCAGTCACCTCAAATAAAAGGTGAGAGCACAGATTAATGCTCCTGATGACTGTCAGAATATGGTTTATGAATAAAACATTGCATCTGATTGAAATTGAGAGATGACGTCTCATTTCTAGAAGATCTCTCCTCCCTCACAGAGTTATTAAATTAGATCATATTTGATGGACAGTAAGAGCTGATCTCAGACCTGTGGATCCGTGTTTGTTCATCTTCATCATCTTCGTCTCCGGATGTCTGGATGTTTGATGTTAATTAAATGATGACATTGTCAGGCTCTGCTTTGTGTTTCTCCCTTTAACCAGTTATAAAATCTCACAACCATCTGAAGCAGAGCTGCACGGAAAATCGAAATAAACTGGCTTGGTGTGACTAATTGTTTGCAAAGGCTGCAATTTAATTAAATGCGTAAAAACATTGCATGTTTCAGAGTGAGGAGAAGTGCTTATCAACAAAAGGGAAGCATTAAATATAAATAAAAGTTTCATGTTTTTTTGTTTTTTTTTACCACGGTAATGGTCATTTTTACAGTTGTAGAATAATAATATTATTATATTTTTTGGGCTTAAATACTCAGGTTTTTTACAGTAAATATTGCAATAGTAATATTTATTACTTTGATTATAATTGGAATTTTTTTTGTTTATTTTATATATTTTTATTCTTGTTTTATAAATAACCTTAGATAAAATTATCTGCTCATTTTCAGAATTCCCGTTTGTGATCTGTCTCTCCCTCTTCCTTGCAGTTTTGAAGTAGTAAAAGTTATCCATGAAAAGCTGTTGGATATGGTGGGAAAAGTACAGTAAGTATGTTTATTTTATTTTTATTTTTAAATGTAATTATTTTAATTATATTTGCAAAGTTCAGGTTTTTTTTCCCCAAACGAAAATGTTATATATTTATTTATTTATTTTATTAGCACTTGCAAGGTTTATTTTTTCCCCCATGCAAAAATCTAGAATTTTTTTATTAGTTTTAATGTGTTCTGATGTTTAATCAGAAGAAATGCTTAATCCTGATGAATCGTTCATAATAAGACCAGAAGCATGTATTAAGAATATTAATGAAAATCTCAGTTAATGTCTCTGTGTTATAAATGTGTTTGTATTTGTGAACTGAATCAGCTGAAGTCCTCTTATTATCCAGTCTCACATCTCAAGAGCTGCTTTATTCTCTGCTGAAGCCTACTGTGTGATTTACAGTCACTTCATTTATTCGTTTATTTATTATTATTATTAGTATTATTATTAGGGATGTTCCGATACCACTTTTTCCCAGAATGAATACAATACCTAAACTTTCATTTTTGGTACGTGCTGATACAGATGCCTGTGTTTTCATTGCATTTGTAATTTTTTAAAAAAAGAAAAATTATTGGGTAGAGACTGTGTTATTTTAGTATTGAATTAGTTTTTACTTTGATATTTTATTTTAATGAAAATTTTTTTTTTTTTTTTTAAGTTTTAGTAATTTTGTTGTGTTTTTTTGAAATTTTTGTTAGTTCGTTTTTTTTAAATGTCTATATAGTTTTTATTTATTTTATTTCAGTTTTAGTTTTTTTTTTTTTAGTTTTTTTTTGGGGGAGGGGGGGGTGTAGTATTGTTTTTTAAAATATATAATATTAAATTAGATTTTTTTTTATATTTTCTGCTTTCATGTTCATTTTAGTTAAAGTTTTAGTGATTTTGTTGTGTGTTTTTAACATTTTTGTTAGTTTTTTTTAATGTCTATAGTTTTAATTTATTTACTTTCAGTTTTAGT
>NW_015641034.1:137669-137870 GCF_001515625.1 Sinocyclocheilus rhinocerous | reverse complement strand
TTTTTTTTTTTTAGTTTTTTTTTTGGGAGGGGGGGGTGTAGTGTTGCTTTTTAAAATATATAATATTAAATTAGATTTTTTTAAAAATATTTTCTGCTTTCATGTTAATTTTAGTTAAAGTTTTAGTGATTTTGTTTTGTGTTTTTAACATTTTTGTTAGTTTTATTTAATGTCTATTGTTTTAATTTATTTTCAGTTTTA
>NW_015641034.1:136469-137591 GCF_001515625.1 Sinocyclocheilus rhinocerous | reverse complement strand
GCCCCTCTCCCACAGTCTGCCCCGCCCACCCGAGAACCAGCACAAACTTTTCTAGCAAGCATGTTTGTTTGAGGCTGGAGTTTGGGCTTGGCTTGTGTTTTCTGGTCTGGTTCTAGGATTAACGGGTTCGATCAGGGTTCAGGACGTTTAACTTGAGATGTTTGCTAGAAAAGTATACTTGTCTTGAAGCGGTTGCTATTTTGTTGTGTTTTTTTGAAATTTTTGTTAGTTCGTTTTTTTTAAATGTCTATATAGTTTTTATTTATTTTATTTCAGTTTTAGTTTTTTTTTTTTTAGTTTTTTTTTGGGGGAGGGGGGGGTGTAGTATTGTTTTTTAAAATATATAATATTAAATTAGATTTTTTTAAAAATATTTTCTGCTTTCATGTTAATTTTAGTTAAAGTTTTAGTGATTTTGTTTTGTGTTTTTAACATTTTTGTTAGTTTTATTTAATGTCTATAGTTTTAATTTATTTAATTTCAGTTTTAGTTATTATAGTACATTAAGTGAAACTAAATGTAAATGAGATTTATTTTGCTGGCAACTAGCTGAAATAAAATAAGTTTTTTTTTTGTATAGTATTAGTTTTTTATATTTAATTTAGATTTTATTTTTATATTTTCTGCTTTTAAAGTTTTAGTAATTTTGATGTGTTTTTGTCATTTTTTTTTTTTTTTTTACTGTTTATATAGCGTTTATTAATGTTTGTTTTAGTTATTTTAGAACATCAAGTAAAACTAAGTAAAAATGACAAATGTTTAATTTAAAAAAATTTAAAAAAAAATGTAAAGAATTTATTTTTTTTTAAGTTGGAAGTGGCATCAGTGGAAAGGAAAGTCATTTCAGCTGCTGATTGAGTGATGAATGAATCACGATCATGATTATAGAGTGATTTTAATGTGTGTGTGCTTGTGTGTATGCGCTTGTGTGTGTGCGCTTGTGTGTATGCGCTTGTGTGTGTATGCGCTTGTGTGTGTGCGCTTGTGTGTATGCGCTTGTGTGTGTATGCGCTTGTGTGTGTGCGCTTGTGTGTATGCGCTTGTGTGTGTATGCGCTTGTGTGTGTGCGCTTGTGTGTATGCGCTTGTGTGTGTATGCGCTTGTGTGTGTGCGCTTGTGTGT
>NW_015641034.1:128220-136306 GCF_001515625.1 Sinocyclocheilus rhinocerous | reverse complement strand
CCGCCCCTCTCCCACAGTCTGCCCCGCCCACCCGAGAACCAGCACAAACTTTTCTAGCAAGCATGTTTGTTTGAGGCTGGAGTTTGGGCTTGGCTTGTGTTTTCTGGTCTGGTTCTAGGATTAACGGGTTCGATCAGGGTTCAGGACGTTTAACTTGAGATGTTTGCTAGAAAAGTCTGTTTCCAGCCCCTCCTGCAGCACTGGGACACTGGGACACCAATCCCTCTACTTGAAGTGGCTAACTGCCTGTTTCCATAGACATGTCGGCTTTTTCTTTTAAACCTTTTTTATACTTCATTTGACTTTGCATTTTTTAGTTGTGTGATATTTTTCTTTTATTTATTGCTTTGTGAGACGGAATCTGTCCGTGACGTTCCTGAATAACACACTCGCTCGATTTTTTTTTAAGTTGGAAGTGGCATCAGTGGAAAGGAAAGTCATTTCAGCTGCTGATTGAGTGATGAATGAATCACGATCATGATTATAGAGTGATTTTAATGTGTGTGTGCTTCTTAAACGTAATTATGGCCAATAAAGTTGG
This sequence comes from Sinocyclocheilus rhinocerous, assembly GCF_001515625.1. Taxonomy (NCBI): domain Eukaryota; kingdom Metazoa; phylum Chordata; class Actinopteri; order Cypriniformes; family Cyprinidae; genus Sinocyclocheilus; species Sinocyclocheilus rhinocerous. Next base: position 135,765 of record NW_015641034.1, on the reverse strand, counting down.
CAGCATTCATTCAGTAGTGAAGGTTGTTGGACTTTTTTGATTGTAATCATTAAACGCAGCGTTTTGTTTCACTATCTCTCGAGTCGCTTGCTGTGATTTACACAATTATTAACACGAGACACATACACTGACCTGTTCTTGTTTTATTAATCATTCATATTTTAACACGCAAAGAGATTTTTTTTTTCATGCCAGAAAATATCATATAATTAAAATAATGAGATTTTGGTGAGGTGAAATGTTGAGCATGACAAATGTATAAATAACAATAAAAAAAACATATTGCATTTAATGTATAATTTTTGCATTATAGTGATGATATTTTGATGATTTGATTTCCTTAAATATCTGAAACTAAAACTGAAATAAAAATTAAAACTGTATAGAAATATTTTTAAAATTCAAAATTCAGATAGAAAATATAAAATAAAGAGTAATTTAATATTAACGAAAACAAAAACAATTTATTTCAGCTACAACATTTCTCATTTTCATTTAGTTCAAGTTGATTTCCATATCTAAAACTAAAACTGAAATAAAAATGAATAAAAACAGACATTTAAAAAAACAAATAAAAATGGCAAAACACAACAAAAACATTAAAATTAAAATCCAAATGAAAAATATAAAAAAATAAAAGCTAATTAAAAATGTTAATAAAACAAAAAAACATTCCATTTTTATTTTAACATGATATATATATATATACAGCAATATTTTTTAAAATCTATTTGTTATATATATATATATATATAATTTTTTTTTTTTTTTTCAGTTAATGTTTATTTAATTTCAAGTAATGTTTTTAATGATTTTAGTTTAAAGTAACAGTAACAACCTTGGCTTGGAGAGTTCCTGTCATTTTTATATGACACACAGTTAAAGAAACTCGTCTTCAGAGGGTTTTGGACTGAAAGCATGCGTCACTCAGGATGTGTCTGTAGTCTGACCCCGCTCCTGCGCTCCTGCGCTCCTCAGATCGTGTTTTACGAGGGCCGCTGCTTCACCGGCCGCCGGCTGGAGGTCTACGGTGACTGTGATAACTTCCAGGACCGTGGCTTCATGAACCGAGTGAACTCCATCCGCGTGGAGAGCGGCGCCTGGATCTGCTTCGATCATCCGGACTTCAAGGGCCAGCAGTTCATCCTGGAGCGCGGAGAGTATCCCGAGTTCCCGCGCTGGAACTCACACAACGATCACATGGGCTCCTGCAGACCAATCAGGTGGTGAGAGAGAACTCCACACGCTTCACAAACCAACCCAGTCAAAATATTACCTTTAGCCTAATCACGAGTACATTTCACATTACACATTGAATTTAAGCTCAAAATTTGAAGTGGAAAAGCTGAAATTGTAGGCTATATTTTCTTGTCAAACATATTTGGGTTTTGTTTACAACTTCGAAAAATATTTTTTAAAGAGGCCATGCATTAAATGTAAAAATCGACGCGTTTCAGAAGGCGGGGCATAGAGGAGAAACAATAATGTACAGTATGTGGAAAATAATGTGTTTTTTTAACTTTAAACCGCATAAACACATTTCATTACACCAAATACACAAAATAATGTTCTTTTTAGCAACATCATATGACCCCTTTAAACATTTTTTCTGCTTTATTTCAATTACCTTTTTTAAGTTAATGTTATGTGCTTTTGTCATTTTTAATAGTTTCTTTTGATATTTCTATTTAGCTTAAAATTTTTTAGTTTTAGTTTTTTGTAATTACTTAATTTTATTTTAGTTCATTGCCAAGCCAACATTTCTGATTTTTTTTCATCTACTATTTAATTTTTAAAAATTTTATTTCAGCTTTATTTCAATTACTGAAAAATGTTTTTTTATATATATATTTTATTTTATTCATTTTAGTTTATTTTGACATTTTCATCTCTATTAGTCTGTTGTAGTATTTCTATTTAGCTTTATTTTTTGTATTTTAGTGCTTAGATTTTTATTTCAGTTGCCAAAGCAACATTTCTTCATCTAAACAAGTTTTTCATCTAATATTTATTTTATTTTTATTACAGTTGTATTTCAATTACTGTTCAATTACTTGTTTTAGTTAACAGTAGGTAATGTTAAATGCTTTTGTCTTTTTTTATATATATTTCATTTTAGCTTTAATTATTTTTAATTTTAGCACTTCAACTTAAACATTATATTTTATTTTATTTTTTCTGCTTTATTTCAATTACCTTTTTTTAGTTAATGTTATGTGCTTTTGTCATTTTTATTAGTTTCTTTTGATATTTTTATTTAGCTTAACTTTTTAGTTTTAGTTTTTTTTAAGTACTTAATTTTATTTTAGTTAATTGCCAAGACATTTCATAATAATAAAAAAAAATCTAATATTTTACATTTATTTATTTTATTTCAGCTTTATTTCAATTACTTTTATTCAATTAGTTTTAGTTTGTTATTGTGACATTGTCATCTCTATTAATCTGTCTTTCTATTTAGCTTTATTTTATTTTTTTAAATTTTAATCTTTTTAGTACTTCAACTTAAACATTTTTTTTGCTTTATTTCAATTACCTTTTTTTAGTTAATGTTATGTGCTTTTGTCATTTTTATTAGTTTCTTTTGATATTTCTATTTAGCTTAAATTTTTTGTTTTAGTTTTTTAAGTGCTTAATTTTATATTAGTTCATTGCCAAGACAACATTTCAGATTTTTATTTTTTCATCTAATATTTTACATTTATTTTATTTCAGCTTTATTTCAATTACTGAAATTTTTTTATATATATATATATTTTTAATTAGTTTTAGTTTATTTTGATATTGTCATCTCTATTAGTCTGTTGTAGTATTTCTATTTAGCTTTATTTTTTTGTATTTTAGTACTTAGATTTGCCAAAGCAACATTTCTAATTTTCGTTTGTTTTTGAAGTTTACGTTTTTCATCTAATATTTATTTTATTTTTATTACAGCTGTATTTCAATTACTGTTCAATTACTTGTTTTAGTTAACAGTAGTTAATGTTAAATGCTTTTGTCTTTTTTATATATATTTCTATTTAGATTTAATTCTTTTTAATTTTAGTACTTCAACTTAAACATTATATTTTATTTTTTCTGCTTTATTTAAATCACTTTTTTTTTTAGTTTTAGTTAACAATGTTATGTTATATGCTTTTGTCTTTTGATTTTTTTTATATATATTTCTATTTAGCTTTAAATTATTTTATTTTAGTCATTTTAGTACTTCAACTTAAACATTATATAAAAAATTTTCTGCTTTATTTCAATTACCTATTTTTTTAGTTAACAATGTTATGTGCTTTTGTCATTTTTATTAGTTTCTTTTGATATTTCTATTTAGCTTAAATGTTTAGTTTTAGTTTTTTTAATTACTTAATTTTATTTTAGTTCATTGCCAAGACAGCATTTCAGATTTTAATTTTTTCATCTAATATTTAACATTTATTTCAGCTTTATTTCAATTACTGAAAAATGTTTTTTGGATTAGTTTGAGTCTGGTTTAATCTGGTCTAATGTTCAGGTGGGTGATGTATGAAGAGCCGAACTTCCGCGGCCGCATGTACATCGTGGAGCGAGGTAATTACTGCAGTCATAACGAGTGGCAGGCGCAGAACCCCAACATCCAGTCCATCCGGAGGATCGTCAACTACTTCTAAACCCTCCAGCATCCTCACCGGGACCCTGCTTCTCTCTCAGCATGTAAAATAAACTCTAAACCACAGTCAAGATGGTATTTTATCACACAAGAGTCTCTGTGTCTCTCTCTGACTCCAGAACAACTGCGTAGTTAGGCAAAAATTTACAAACACATGCCTGTATAAAAGTTTGGGTTCAGTAATTTTTTTTCATTATTGAAATATATTTTTTTATAAATCAGGGACACATTAAATTGATCAAACGTGTCAGTTAAGACATTTATAATGTTAGAGTATATTTCTATTTCAAATAAATGCTGTTCTTTTGAACTTTCTATTCATCTGTGAATCCTGAAAAATAAAATGCATCACAGTTTCCACAAAAATATTCTGTTTTCAACATTGATAATAATCAGAAATGTTTCTCGAGCAGAATATTAGAATGATTTCTGAAGATCATGTGACACTGAAGACTGGAGTAATGATGCTGAAAATACAGCTGCGCATCACAGAAATAAATTACAGTTTAACAGAGATTCACATAGAAAACAGCTATTTTACATTATAATAATATTTCACATTTTTACTCTATTTTTGATTTAATAAGTGCAGCTCTAGTGAGCAGAAGAAACCTATGTTTTAGAAATATTAAATATATTTTTCATTTTGTCCATTAATTATAATAACACTGAAAAAAATGTCATAGAGTTACTTTGACAATTTTCACTCAGTAATTACTAGTTAATTTCACCAATGATTACGAAGAAACAGCAACACACTGCATTAAACGTGAAAATCAGCAGAAAAACAAACTTTTTTTTTTCTAGTAAAAAATATTCCAATAATAATTTTTCTTATTCACACCCCGAAAAAAAGTGCAGTGATTATAAAAAATGAGCTATTGCACAACATGCAGTTAATAATCACAACGAGAGAATCTTTATTGCGTTTAACAAACATCTTCAGGAGACGAACATTATAAACAGAGTCAGAACTGAAAGCACTTAAACTGAACTGATCATGAAATTAGTGTAGAATTACCATCAAACATGTTCCCTTCAACGAATCTTCTAATAAAGATAAAGCGATCGTTCTTTGACGTCATCAATCAAGCTTCAAATATGACTCCAATTATTGTAGAAATCTAAGGTTATTTTCTTTTTTTGATTCTCTGCTATCTGAAAGAAATAAAAGGGCATCACATATATTTTCTGGAAGTGATTCACGAGCGATCTGGAGGTGAGGAGCTCTGCTTCTCCAGACTGGATCTGATCTGCAGCAGCAGCTCCTTCTCCTCGTCCAGCGTCAGATCCAGATAATCCTCCTCGTGTCGGGGAATGTCCTCCAGAACCTCGTTCACCAGATCCTCGTCCAGACGACTCCAAGCTGAAGCTGCACACACACACACAACATCTGCAGCTCTCACTCATCACGATTTCTTTATGTGAAACAAGTCATTCACACACACACACACACACACACACACACACACACACACAACATCTGCAGCTCTCATCACGATTTCTTTCATTAATAATAAATAATAAAAACAATAAATTACAAAAATAAATACTAAAACATTATTGTTGTTAAATAATAATTATTCACACAGCATCATCAGCATCAGCATCATCTCACACTGGAGTCATGAATAAACACACACAGCATCATCAGCATCAGCATCATCTCACACTGGAGTCATGAATAAACACACACAGCATCATCAGCATCAGCATCATCTCACACTGGAGTCACGAATAAACACACACAGCATCATCAGCATCAGCATCATCTCACACTGGAGTCATGAATAAACACACAGGAACACACCTGATCCAGCTTAGTCTGTCCGTCTGAACTCTGAGCTTCAGCGCCATCCAGCAGAACCTGCAGAATAACAGCAGAGAACATTATTCTGACATCAGACAAAACAACAGCTTCAGTTCCCTTCACACTTGGCTACTTTATATTAAAACATAATTATAATAGGCCGATTTATTTTTTAACTTTTATGTATTCATCTCGTTTTTTCCTGTTGTAAAAAGTGGAAAATTTTTTTTTGAAGTTAAAAAAGGTAAAAATATGAAAAGATCTCTTGACTGTCTGTTTTCTCTTACAAAATAATTTAACAAAAAACATCTATAAAATATAATATATATGGACGCAGTTTTATATGCATTTATGCAGTTTTATACTGTATTTATGCATTTTTTAAATTATTTTTTGTATTCATCTATTTTCAAAAATCTTGAAATTATGTTTTTCTATATATATATATATATATACATATGTTGATTTGTTTATATATGTTTGTGGATACAGTTATATATGCATATCTATTTATGTTTTTTGAAATCTCTCATATTTTTTAATATATAATTTTTTTTACTTTTTTCTGTTGTAAAAATCAAAAAAATGTTTTTCATATTTATGTTTATATGTTTGTGGATGCAGTTATACATGCATATTTCTTTATTTTTATTAATAATAAATAATAGTATTTTTTATATTTATGCATAATATAAATATTTAAATTTTAGTTTATATTTAGTTTATTTTATATTCATCTATATTTTTCTTTTGTAAAATGTTTTAAAAATCTGAAAAGATGGTTTTTGATCATATATTGTGTCTGTTTTCTCTTTTCAGTCAATATTAAACGGAATTTTTTAATAAATATGCATAAATAAATGTTGGCATATTAATAAGCCCGTGTATTACTTTGTTTTGTATTCTTTTTATCTGTTTTTTCTTTTGTAAAATGTTTTTAAAAACCTGAAAAAAAAAATCTAAAATGTTTTTTGATAAAATATATTTTCTCTTTTCATTCAATATAAATGTAAACAATAAAATGCTAAATATTTTTTAAAAATCTGATTTTTGTTTGTTGCTCATCTGTTGTGTGTTTTTTTCGGTTCATTCAGTAAAGAGTTCTCCACCAGTGTGTTGATGTCCTGCAGACGGCATCTCCTTTTCTCCCGCTCTCGCTCCTTCAGCTCCTTCTTCTCCTGATGAGAGATCAGCTCATGTTTAACTGTGAGCTCACGTGAGTAAAAGCTGTGGTGATTTATTAACACGTTTGTGCTGCAGCACCTTCTTCCTCTGCGAGATGAGCCGCTCCGCTGCCTCCACGTCTCCTCGACAGGCTCTCAGACCCAGACGCGCCTCCTGCTCCGAGAAACCCAGAGTCATCAGCTGGAGCATCTTCTCAGGGTCCAGACACAGCTGACCGAGCAGCTCCTCCACCTGACCAACACACACACAATCACACACACGAGTCACATTCTACAAGAATCAAACGAATCATATTCAAGAAGAATCAAACGACTCATATTCTAGAAGAACCAAACGAGTCATATTCTAGAAGAATCAAACGAGTCATATTCTAGAAGAACCAAACGAGTCATATTCTAGAAGAATCAAAAGTTGTATTATATAAATATCAAAAGAATCATATTGTATGAGATTCAAAGTGTCATATTCTAAAAATGCATACTAAAAATTACATAAGCATCAAATGAGACATATTCTATAAAAATAAAACATTCATTGAATTTTATAATTTTTTTATTCATTGGATTTTTAATGTATTTATTCAGTTATTTAAAAAGGCTTTTTAAATTAAAATTATGTTATAAAATGTTTTATGAAAAATATATATTTTATATTTTATTTTATATATTTTTTTTAGTTATGGGATTTTTAAAATTATTTATTTTTTATAGCTATTATTTATTTATTGGATTTTTTAAAAGTTTGTGTCTATTTTTTAGCTACTGGATCTCTAAAAAAATATTTATGTATTTTTTATTTAATTTTTTTTTATTTATTCGATTTTCAAAATTATTCGCATTAATATGAACATACACGTGAAGTGGGTTTGATTTTTCTGAACAAATGTGTTGAGTGAATGATTCAAAGATTC
>NW_015641034.1:119162-127382 GCF_001515625.1 Sinocyclocheilus rhinocerous | reverse complement strand
TGTGTGTGAGTGTGTGAGTGAGTGAGTGAGTGTGTGTGTGTGTGTTGGGACCGTGTAGGCCTTGTCCACGTCTCCTCTGGTCTGATGGAGGGCTCTGGCGGCATCTCTCTTACTGAAGCCCAGCTCCACCAGTGTGTTGATGTCCTGCAGACGGCATCTCCTTTTCTCCCGCTCTCGCTCCTTCAGCTCCTTCTTCTCCTGATGAGAGATCAGCTCATGTTTAACTGTGAGCTCACGTGAGTAAAGGCTGTGGTGATTTATTAACACGTTTGTGCTGCAGCACCTTCTTCCTCTGCGAGATGAGCCGCTCCGCTGCCTCCACGTCTCCTCGACAGGCTCTCAGACCCAGACGCGCCTCCTGCTCCGAGAAACCCAGAGTCATCAGCTGGAGCATCTTCTCAGGGTCCAGACACAGCTGACCGAGCAGCTCCTCCACCTGACCAACACACACACAATCACACACACGAGTCACATTCTACAAGAATCAAACGAATCATATTCAAGAAGAATCAAACGACTCATATTCTAGAAGAACCAAACGAGTCATATTCTAGAAGAATCAAAAGTTGTATTATATAAATATCAAAAGAATCATATTGTATGAGATTCAAAGTGTCATATTCTAAAAATGCATACTAAAAATTACATAAGCATCAAATGAGACATATTCTATAAAAATAAAACATTCATTGAATTTTATAATTTTTTTATTCATTGGATTTTTAATGTATTTATTCAGTTATTTAAAAAGGCTTTTTAAATTAAAATTATGTTATAAAATGTTTTATGAAAAATATATATTTTATTATATATTTTATATATTTTTTTTAGTTATGGGATTTTTAAAATTATTTATTTTTTATAGCTATTATTTATTTTTTTAAATTTTTTATAGCTATTATTTATTTATTGGATTTTTTTAAATGTAGTTTGTGTCTATTTTTTAGCTACTGGATCTCTAAAAAAATATTTATGTATTTTTTATTTAATTTTTTTTTATTTATTCGATTTTCAAAATTATTCGCATTAATATGAACATACACGTGAAGTGGGTTTGATTTTTCTGAACAAATGTGTTGAGTGAATGATTCAAAGATTCACTCCGAATTCTCAAACGAACTTTAACTGGTTTCCATCTACTGGTGTAACGATGTAACTTTCAGAAAGATTCAATGAATGAATCAGTGAACGATTCTGAACGAGTCTTTTCACTGAACAGAACCAAAAGATTCAGATCACTGGGATGAATCACAATCTGCAGTACCAGCAATTAATGCTCTTTTGTAGTTTGGTCATCAGGGTAAAAAGACAATAATGGAAACACAATAATTAAAAATGTCAGGATTTACGTTTCTGAGCTTGTTGAACGCTTGGTTCTTCTTGCCATCATGGTAGGCCAGCAGACTCTGGAGCAGATAGAGCCTCAGAAACAGCACGTCCTCTCCTCCGGTGTGACCCTGAGAGCCAGAAACACATGACATACACTGTAAACACACGTGTGTGTGTGTGTGTGTGATGTGAAGCTCAGCGTTCAGATGCTCGTCAAACCTTGATCTGCTGCAGCCGGCTCTGCTGCTCTCCGTAGCATCTCTTGAAGCACTCCTCGGCTCGTTCCAGACGCTGTCTGGCGTCGTTCAGACAGTCGAGCTGCTGCAGAGCCTGAAAACACCAAACCACATCCAGCTGCAGCACGGCGTAGTTATCCACCGTCTTCAGCAGCGCCGAGTTACACTTACTGCACAACACACACATAACAACAGGAGAAGAACACAGTCTGATGATTACAGCACAGCGCTGGATCAACACTCCTCAAGTCTACAACGAGTCGATCGAATCACATTCTATAAGAAGCAATCAAGTCATATAAAAAAAAAAATTGAATGCTTTGTATTCTATTAGATTTAACTGAGTCATATTCTACAAGTATCAAATAAGTCATATTATAAGAATCAAAGCAGCGGTATTGTATAAGATATAAATTCTTTAAAAAAAATCTAATATGTCATATTCTATAAGAATCAGACCAGCTGCATTCTATAAGAATAAAATGAGTCATATTCCATAAGAATCAAATGAGTCATAATCTAAGAATAAAAAGAGTTATATTCTACAAGAATCAAAGGCGTAGTATTCTATAAGAATCAAATGAGTCATATTCTAAGAATCAAACAATTTGTATTCTAAAAGAATCAAACATGCCATATTCTACGAGAATCAAAAGTGTCACATTCCGTAAGATTTAAATGAGTCGTATTCCATAAGAATCAAATGAGTCATATTCTAAGAATCAAACAAGCTGTATTCTAAAAGAATCAAACACGACACATTCTACAAAAATCAAAGGTGTTACATTCTATAAGAATCAAAGTCATTGTATTCTATAGAATCAAATGAGTCATAATCTAAGAATCAAAAGAGTTGTATTCTACAAGAATCAAAGGCGTCGTTCGTATTCTATAAGAATCAAATGAGTCATATTTTAAGAATCAAACAATTTGCATTCTAAAAGAATCAAAAATGCCATATTCTACAAAAATCAAAGGTGTCACATTCTTTAAGATTTAAATAAATTGCATTCTACAAGAATCAAATGAGTCATAATCTAATAATCAAAAGAGTTGTATTCTACAAGAATCGAAGGCGTCGTATTCTATAGGAATCAAATGAGTCATATTTTAAGAATCAAACCATTTGTATTCTAAAAGAATCAAAGGAGTCACATTTTATAAGATTTAAATGAGTCATATTCCATTAGAATCAACTGAGTCATATTCTAAGAATCAAAAGAGTTGTATTCTACAACAATCAAAAGCGTCGTATTCTATAAGAATCGAAGGCATTTTATTCTACAAGACGTAATTGAGTCATATTCAATAAGAGTCAAATGATTCATATTCTCTGAATCAAATGCGTTATATACTTCAAGATTCGAAGGCGTTGTATTCTACAAGATTTAAATGAGCCATACTCTATAAGAATCAAATGAGTCATATTCTATAAGAATCAAATGAGTCATATTCTATAAGAATACAACATCAGCTATAGAATCATTATTCAGCTCAATTTGGTTCAATGTTGATTCAATTCAGTTCAATAACAGTGTCAATGTTGCAAAGTTCAGTATTGAAACAGATCTGAATCAGCTATAACACAGCTCTATAGAAGACAGCACTGATGTCACTGTAATCTTTGCATACTGAACTGTTATTGCACTTTTTGTCCATGCATTTATTTTCATACTGATTGTATTATGATCGTCTTTTTGCATATATACAGCTGTTTATAAGCTGCCACGACGGTGTTTTGTTCTGTTGACAATGGAGTGAAACTGAGCTTGACTTGAGTGAATTCTGAGGTTTGATTGGTTCTCATGCTGTCAGTGATGTTTGATAAAGTCGTACTTGAACTGTTCGTCGGCCTGCAGCAGGTGACACAGAGCGGCGCTGTGGTTCCTCTTCTTCAACAGAGCTCGACCTTTCTCATGGAAACCCATCGCCAGGATCAGAGCCTGACAAGAGGTCAAGACGAGAGAACACAAGACATCAACACACACTAATCATCTCCTCATTGGAGAAATCTTCAGGATGTGAAGTGATCACCTTCCTCTCGCTGTCAGGGATCTGCAGCGGATTTCCTTTCTGATCCGCGATCTCTAAGAACGGGGTGGAGACTGGATCTTCACTCCCGTCTGATGGATACAGAAATGGAAATGATACAATGATTTATTTTCAAAAGCATGATTGCCAATCTTCAGAAGTTGTTTTTTTAGCCAGTTATAGCAACTAAAACTGAAGCAATACAATTACAAATGTTACATTCAATAAGAATCAAAGACGTTGTATTCTATAGAATTAAATGAGTCATATTCTAAGAATCAAACTAGTTGTATTCTATAAGAATCAAATGAGTCATATGTTAAGAATCAAACAATTTGTGTTCTAAAAGAATCAAAAGTGCCATATTCTACAAGAATCAAAAGTGTCACATTCTATAAGATTTAAATGAGTCGCATTCTACAAGAATCAAATGAGTCATATTTTAAGAATCAAACAATTTGTATTCTAAAAGAATCAAAGGTGTCACATTCTATAAGATTCAAATGAGTCATATTCTATAAGAATCAAATGAGTCATATTCCATTAAAATCAACAAGATAACAGTAAGAATCAAAAGAGTTGTATTCTATATGAAATCGAAGGCATGATTGCCAATCTTCATAAGTAGTTTTTTTAGTGAGTTATAGCAACTAAAACGGAAACAATACAATTAAAAATACAGTTAATAACATAGTTAATAAAATAAGTAAAATAATATAAAATAAAATAAATTTAAATATAATAAATAAAATAATAAAACAAACATTTTCCTTAATTGCAAACTGAAATAAAATTAATAAAGTTAATTTAGTTTAACTTGATGTACTAAAATAACTGAAACTTAAACTTCAGGATGTGAAGTGATCACCTTCCTCTCGCTGTCAGGGATCTGCAGCGGATTTCCTTTCTGATCCGCGATCTCTAAGAACGGGGTGGAGACTGGATCTTCACTCCCGTCTGATGGATACAGAAATGGAAATGATACAATGATTTATTTTCAAAAGCATGATTGCCAATCTTCAGAAGTTGTTTTTTTAGCCAGTTATAGCAACTAAAACTGAAGCAATACAATTACAAATGTTACATTCAATAAGAATCAAAGACGTTGTATTCTATAGAATTAAATGAGTCATATTCTAAGAATCAAACTAGTTGTATTCTATAAGAATCAAATGAGTCATATGTTAAGAATCAAACAATTTGTGTTCTAAAAGAATCAAAAGTGCCATATTCTACAAGAATCAAAAGTGTCACATTCTATAAGATTTAAATGAGTCGCATTCTACAAGAATCAAATGAGTCATATTTTAAGAATCAAACAATTTGTATTCTAAAAGAATCAAAGGTGTCACATTCTATAAGATTCAAATGAGTCATATTCTATAAGAATCAAATGAGTCATATTTTAAGAATCAAACAATCTGTATTCTAAAAGAATCAAAGGTGTCACATTCTATAAGATTCAAATGAGTCATATTCTACTGTGTATATTTATTATGTATATATAAATACACAAACATACATGTATATATTTTATAAATATTGACATGTATATATATATATTTATATTCAAATATAATTTATATTATATATAAATATTTATATTTTATATATAAACAAAACATTTTTCTTAAACATATACATGTATGTTTGTGTATTTATATATACGTGATAAATCTATCAAACAATCCATATTCTACAAGAATCAAAGGTGTCGCATTCTATAAGATTTAAATGAGTCGTATTCTATAAGATTCAAATGAGTCATATTCTATAAGAATCAAATGAGTCATATTCCATTAAAATCAACAAGATAACAATAAGAATCAAAAGAGTTGTATTCTATATGAAATCGAAGGCATGATTGCCAATCTTCATAAGTAGTTTTTTTAGTGAGTTATAGCAACTAAAACGGAAACAATACAATTAAAAATACAGTTAATAACATAGTTAATAAAATAAGTAAAATAATATAAAATAAAATAAATTTAAATATAATAAATAAAATAATAAAACAAAATATACATGTATGTTTGTGTATTTATATATACGTGATAAATCTACACAGTACACACACATATATTTTGTAAACAAAAACTTATTTTGGATGCAATTAATCGCGATTAATTGATGTGACAGCACTAATATATATATATGTGTGTGTGTATGTTCAAACTGTCAATCTTTATATGATACAAATATGTTCTATAAACTGTATATATATATATATATACATAGGAATTTAATAATATGAATAAGGTATAAGAGACGGTGTTATATTGTGTTTGTCGGTGTGTGTTTTTCTACGTTGTGTGTATTTAATCTGTAATGCTGAATGAAATGCACCTCTCTCTGACAGGATCTGGAAACCCTTCTGCGTTCTCTGCACTCCTTCATCCTGCCTGCGCTTCTTCTCCTCCTCCTCCAGCATCTCGCTCTTCTCCTGCTGCGAGGACACCTTCAGCACCATCATCTTACTGTTGTTCTTCACGTTCTGTTCATCGAGCCTCCTCCCTTCAACCAACACGCCTCGCGTTACAACATGCAGTGATTCAGTCATCTATCAATAAAGCTACCAGCCGCTTACCTAGAGCCAGCTTCTTCCCAGACAAAATCAGATTGAAGTGTGTGAAGCCGTACTCCTCACTGATCCTTCAAAGCAGAAAGAGTTTCCAATCAAACACAGAGGATGAGCCGTAAACGCAGGACATGAGTCGATTACATCAGACATGACAAAGAATTTAAAAAATTTAAAATGTAACTGAAACTTTTTATCTCCGGACTTTGTTTCTTCCAACTCTGAGATAAAAAGTCAAAATTGCGAAACATACATTTTCGCAATTTCTCACAAATCTCACTTTATATCTCATAATTCTGTTTTTTTTTTCTTGAATAAATAAAAAAAGGTATTTGAGACTTTATGTCTCACAATTCGGACTTTATTTCTCGCAATTCTGAGAAAAAAGTCAGAATTTTGAAATATAAACTTTTTTTTTTCATGAATTTTTTTTTCATGAAATTTCAAGTTAACATCTCACGATTCTGAGTTTAAATCTTGCCACGAATTGTTTATAGTTTTCGTCACGGAATAAAAAATAAAAGGTAATTGCAATTTTTTATCTTAGAGTTTTTTTTCCTAGCAATTGTTTATATCTCACAATTTTGTTTTGTTTTGTTTTTTCACCAGAGAATAAAAATAAAAAGGTAATAATGTTTTTATCTCACAATTCCTATTTCTTTTCCTCAGAATGAAAACGTTTCTTCTCAGATTCGCACATTTATATCTCACAATTCTGACTTTTTCCCTCAAAATCATGAGTTTATTTCATCTTGATATTCTGACATTTTCTCAAAATTGCAAGAAACAAAGTCAGAATTGTGAGATAATAAATTCTTTTATTTTTCTATTCCGGGCTTCTATAGGAATGAGCTTCACACTTACTGTTTCTTCAGCTCTTGCGCGGTGATGTCCAGCTTGGTTTTTAAATGAACTCTGCTTCTGTTATTCTTAAAGAAACGACAACAAATCATGAGTTCCATGATCACACGACAGTGAATGAATCTGAGGGCATGGGTACCTCTGCTGTTCTGGGCAGGTGGAGCTCCAGCGAGGCCACTGCTGTCTCTTTAAACTGCTTGTTCCCTTCATCTTTCCTGCTGGTGTCTGCTCTGATGCTCTCCAGAGTGAAGATCACCTCCTCCAGAGAGAACTCAGTGGCTGACACGTATTTCTGAGCCAGCTCCTGCACACATGAAGTCAGATAAGACTGTTAAGAGCGCACACACTCACTCACTCACACACACACACACACTCACACACGCGCACGCACGCACACGCTCACACTCACACGCGCGCGCACGCACACGCTCACACTCACTCACACACACACACACACTCTCACACACACTCTCACACACACTCTCACACACACTCTCACACACACTCTCACACACACTCTCACACACACTCTCACACACACTCTCACACACACTCTCACACACACTCTCACACACACTCTCACACACACTCTCACACACACTCTCACACACACTCTCACACACACTCTCACACACACTCTCACACACACTCTCACACACACTCTCACACACACTCTCACACACACTCTCACACACACTCTCACACACACTCTCACACACACTCTCACACACACTCTCACACACACTCTCACACACACTCTCACACACACTCTCACACACACTCTCACACACACTCTCACACACACTCTCACACACACTCTCACACACACTCTCACACACACTCTCACACACACTCTCACACACACTCTCACACACACACACATGTCTGGTCAGCTATCCTTGTGGGGACTCTCCATAGGCGTAATGGTTTTTCTACTGTACAGACCGTATATTCTATTGTCCTACACCAACCCTACCCCTAAACCTACCCCTCACAGGAAACTTTGTGCATTTTTAGATTTTCAATTTTAGATTTTCAATTTTTTTCTTAATTCTGTGTGATTTATTAGCTCGTTTACCCGTGGGGACCTCAATTTAGGTCCCCACCATGACACAAGTCCCCATGAGTCTGTGTGTAGTCAAGTTTAAGTCCCCACCAGGATATATAAACCAGTACACACACACA